>NW_006922186.1:1346373-1348122 GCF_000298275.1 Orycteropus afer afer | reverse complement strand
TCCCTGGCGCCACTGTGACGGGAATATACCACAAACGGGATGCTTGAACAAACAGGAGTTTATTTCCCTTATAGTCTAGAGGCTTTAAGTCCGAGTTCAAAATGCCAGCTCTAGGGGCTGGGTGAAAGCCCTTCAACCTTGGGGTCCAGCTCTGCCTCCTCCTCCCGGCCCACTGGAGCTAGATGTTTTTCTTCACTCAGCTGCTGGCTGCTGAGACTGACAAGTCCAAGGTTGACAAGTAAAAAGGCACAGTCCCAATGTTACCAAACCACATGGTAGCCCATTAATTTAAGTCCATTTTAAGTCCCAAGATCGGCAGGTTACTGAATGAAGACTTGGCTACATGCAGCGTTCAAGAGTTCCAAGAAGCTAGAGACCTTTCTCAAAGCTGCTTCTTAAATACTAGAAGCAGATCACATCCCTAAAGCAGCTAGCTATTCAGCTGCTCCAGTAGATACCACCATGGAATTGATTGCAATCTCACAATGGGGAATAACTACATCCAGGTGCCTAGCTAATCAACCAGGAACAGCCAAGTTGATAACAACGTTAACTACCACAATTCCATTCATCCATTGTCAACTTGGCACCTGTACAGATCTTCATTGGGTGGCATCTGTAAAGATCTCCTTTACTGGGTGCTCCAGTTCCCTAGTTCCTCAGAGTAGCAACCTTACCTCCTTGACCTGGCAGGCCCTGTTCCTCTATCTCTTGGGCATGGCAGCCCTGACCCCTCACTCTTGGGCAGCGGCTATGGCTTTGTCCTACTGGCCCACATGAACAAACTGCCCCACACTCCAGAACCAAGGTGGTAAAGGTCTGACTCTTTGAGACCTAGGAGGCTGTGGTGCTTCCACCCCTAAAAGGCCATGGTCCTACACTTGAGTCTGAGCCAGCTCTGCTTCCAGTTTCCTTGGTCTCTCTAATTCTGCCAATTAATGCCTGAGGAAAATCCACTCTACCAGGAAGCTGCCTACTCAGTGGCATCCAGCTTTCTCCTCCATGGGCTGGTAAGACTGTTGCTGTCTCCTGCCAGTATCTTGGCTCTGCTACTGCCATCTCTTGTGCTGGTCTCTTGGCTCTGCTGCTGCCGTCTCTCTGCCAGGGTCCCAGGTCAAGGATTACTTCCACTCTTGTTTCCACATTTTAGGTATCTGTCGGAGTAGCACCCCACTCTCTTGGTACCATAGTCTGTTTTGGTTACCTAGTGCCACTCTGACAGGAATATACCACAAATGGGATGGCTTGAACAAACAGGAGTTTATTCTCCTACGATTTTGGAGGCTAGAAGTCTGAGTTCAAAGTGCCGGTGTCTAGGGGCTGGGTGAAAGCCCCTTGACCTTGGGCTTCATCTCTGCCTCTTGCTCCCAGCTCACTGAAGCTGGAGGCTTTTTTCACTCAAGCAGCTACTGGCTGCTGAGGCTGACAAACTCCAGGTCGACAAGTAAAAAGGTATAGTCCCAATGTTACCAAACCACACGGCAGGCCATTAATTCAAATCCAATGAAAGTCCCAATATTGGCAGAGCATGCATGACAGGCTACTGAATGAAGACTGGGCTACATGCAGGGTTTAAGCATGCCAAAAAGCTTCAGTGCTTCCTCAAAGCTGTGTCTTATACACTGGAAGCAGACCAGAACCCTAAAGCAGCTATTCAGCTCCTCTAGTCAACTCCACCATGGAACTGATTGCCAATCTCACCATGAAGAATAACTACATCCAGCTGCCCAGCCACTCAACCAGGCCCAG
>NW_006922186.1:1344622-1345738 GCF_000298275.1 Orycteropus afer afer | reverse complement strand
ATGGTAGGGTAGATAGATGAGAGGAGAACTATGTTCTGAAAAGACACCTCTGAGGTAAATATCATTACTCCTATTTTACAGATATGCAAACTGGGCCTAAGAAAAGGTAAATAACTTGTCCAAGTTCATGCAGCTAGTAAAGTGGCAAAACCAGAATTCACATCTGCGATGATTTTTCTCCAAAATTCATATTTCCCCATTATTGTACACTGTCATTGTATAATATTCACATTATGGGCTGGTATTAATTTAATTAAGCTATTTTAACAGGTTTATTGGGATATTTATATACCATAAAATCTACCCATTTAAAGTGTACAATTCAGTGGTTTTAATATATTCACATGTATTACCAAAAACAAAGGTTAGAATATCTTCATCACAACAAAAAGAACCTCATCCCTATTAGCAGTCACTCCCCACTCCCCTATCCTCTCAGCTCCTGGCAACCATTGATCTACTTTCTGTCTCTATAGATTAGATTATTCTGGATACTTTCCTATAAATGGAATTTTACAAAATGTGGCCTTTTGTATGTATGTTCTTTCACTTAGCATAATGTTTTTAAGATTCATCTATGCTTTATTTCTTGTTATTGCTGTGTGTAATGTATTTCACAAGTTCTGTCTTGACCCTTTCTTGAGGTCCTAGCTAAAACTTTCTGTCACCCTTTGCAGGCAGTTTTGCTAACCCCAAACCTCAAATAATTCTTTTATCAAGCTTCAATACCCCTGGGCTACCAATACACAAACTCAACTTCCAGAAGCCCCCAGATGCCTGACACTCAGAGATGAAACCTTCTTCCTTGGGTCTGTGGGATTATTAAAAAGACTCAATCCATGGGAAGCCCATACAACCTAGTTAACCCCACCCAGCTTGTCATACATAACCAACCTCTTACAGTTCCTGCTTGTTACCCTGTCCCTGGATACAGCCCCATGTAGCCTGCTTGGTTGGAACTATAAGTAACAGAGTTCTGCCTTTCATCTATCCAATGCTTTGTGTTGTGTTTCAAAATTCAAAGAACCTAGTCATACCTAATATTTCTAAATAAATAATGGTAGCATAGTGCTGAAAGCATTTGACTGCTAACTAGAAGGCTGGTGGGTCAAACCC
>NW_006922186.1:1339386-1339867 GCF_000298275.1 Orycteropus afer afer | reverse complement strand
TCTCCCACTCAGTTAGACACAAATTACAATTGAATAACCATCAAAAAACTAAAAGCCCATGGATGAGAAACACCCCATGTAATCACACAGGAACAATAACCAAAAAAAGAGAAAAGGGGAAAAAACAAGCAACCTGCAATATCTGGGGATAAATCAATAATAATAAAAAAAAAAGTAGGGAAGGAGAATAATAAATGAAGAAAAAACAGGAAGATTGGCAAAAGAAAAACAAGGAATGGGTTTGTTGTTGTGTACCGTCGATTCACACCTGACTCATAGTGACCCCTCCTTGGGTTTCCGAGGCAGTATCACTACGGAAGTAGGATTGCCCAACCTTCCTTCTGAGAGGAATGGGTTTAGTCACAAGAAAAAAAAAGGGGGGGGGAAAGGAAAAATAATAAAACCTTAAATTGGGGGTGGCAGAATTTCAACCAGGCACAGGGAAAAGAAAACAAATGCTGAAAACTAGGACCTGGTAGGG
>NW_006922186.1:1335849-1337984 GCF_000298275.1 Orycteropus afer afer | reverse complement strand
TAGTCCACTTTTGTATCCTTCCCTTCAAGGCTCAGGGGTCCAAGATTATCTTCTGTGTCTGTGTTAATTGGTTTCCCTTTTCTTTGTTGAAGAGCATCTGTGCAGTCCTTCTGCCTAGTCCGCCATCTTGCCGGAACCCTGCTTTTCACTTTCTTGGTGTCTCCCATTGAAGCATAAACTCACTGCCATTGAGTCGATTCTGACTCATAGTGACCCCCTTTGGGTTTCCAAGGTGGTAAATCTTTATGGAAGTAGATTGCCCAGTCTTCCTTCCATGGAGTGGCTGGTGGGTTTGAAGGCAAGCTTCTGGTTGGTTAGAAGTTAAATGCCTTAGTCCTTATGTCATCAGAGCTCCTCCCATTGAAGCATAAATGTTTTTAATTTCATTAACGTTTAACCTATTTTTTCTTTTGTCAATAGTGCTTTTGATATCATATCTAAAAAAGCATTGCATGACCCAAGGTTATAAAGATTTACTCCTATATTGCCTTCTAAGAGATTTATCATCTTAGCTCTAGTGTTTCAGTACATGATATATTTTAAGGTAATTTTTGTGTATAATGTGAAGAAGTGGTCCAATTTCATTTATTTCCGTGTGGATAGTCATTTGTCCCAGCACCTTTTGTTGAAAAGACTATTTTTTTTTAAAGGCCACTGAAGGGTCTTACCACTCTTGTCAAAAATCAGTTGACCACAGATGTTTGGGTTTATTTCTTGACACTTAATTTAATTTCATTGATCTATGCCTACTCTTATGCCAATGTCATGTAGTCTTTATTACTGTGTCTTTATCGTAAGTTTTGAAATAGGGACATTTGAGTCCTCCAATATTGTTCTTCTATTTCAAGAATGTTGTAGCTATTCTAAGTTCCTTCTATTTTGATATGAATTTTAACATAATTTTTCAATTTCTGCTAAGAAGGGAGCTAGGATTTTGATAAAGATTGCCTTGAATCTATAAATTAGTTTGGGGTGTATTGTCATCTTAACAGTATAAAGTCTTCCAATCCATGAACATGGGATATTTTTCCATTTATTTAGATCTTAAATTTCTTTCGACAATGCTTTATAGTTTTCAGTGTACATCTATTGCTAAATGTATTCTTAACTATTCTAGTAATTTTGATGGCATTGTGGATGGAACTGTTTCCTTAATTTCTTTTTCAGATTACTCAAAATTGATGCTTATGTAAAAATCTGTAAAACTTTGCTGAGCTGTTTAGTTTCTAACAGATTTTTTATGAACTCCTTAGAATTTTCTATGTCTTCCTTTTTAAATTGGAGACTTTTAAATTCTTTTTTTTTCTGTTCTAGTTGCCCTAGCAAGAACCTCCAGTACAATGGTGAATGGAAATGGTGAGGTGAGAATCCTTTATCTTTTTTTCCTGATCTTAGCTGAGAAACATCATATTTTTCACCATTAAGTATGATGTTAGGTATGGGTTTTCATAGATGCTCTTTTTCCAGTTGAGAAAATTCCTTTGTACTCCTAGTGTGTTGAATGTCTTTATCATGGAAGAGTGTTATATTTTGCCAAACAGTTTTGAATGTATCGAAATGATTATGTGCTTTTGTTTTGTTTTTAATTGAAATTCTACTGATATGGTGCACATTTATTTTTGAAAGTTGAACCAGGCTTACTTGGACAAATCCCATTTGGTCATTGCTTATAATCCTTTTTAAAAAAACAAAAGCAAATATATATATATATAGTCTCACAGTTCTGGAGGCCAGAAGTCTGAAATCAGAGTGTTGGCAGGGTCACTGTTCTCCCTCTGAAGGCTCTAGAGGAAGATCCTCATCTCTTCCTAGCTTCTGGTGGTTCCTAGCAATCCTTGGTACTCCTTGATTTGTAAATTCATCACTACAGTCTCCCTCCATCTTTACATGGCTGTCTTCCTTCTGTGACTCTGTGTTTGTGTCTCTTTTCCTCTTTTAAAAGAACACCAATCATATTGGGTTAGGGCCCACCCCACTCCTGAATGACCATGCCAATTTAACTAATAACATCTTCAATGACCGTATTTCCAAACATGTGTCGCATGCACAGATAACAGAGGTTAGGGCTTAAATATATCTTTTTAAGGAATATATTCAATCCATGACAGCCATCATAAAACAAATTAAAAAAAAAA
>NW_006922186.1:1325141-1335460 GCF_000298275.1 Orycteropus afer afer | reverse complement strand
GAGTGGCTGGTGGGTTTGAACTGCCAGCTTCCTGGTTAGCAGTCAAGTGTCTTAGGTACTATGCAACCACAGCTCCCTGATAGGGATAGTAAATGCTACTGCTAAAATGCACTCAGGGCATTACAGGAGAAGGGGAGGGGCTTATAGATATGACTGAGGTTCTTGGAAGGCTTTTTTAGGGAAGTTCCAAATGCTAGAATTTGAAGGTTAAATAAGAGCTTGCTGGATGTAAACTAGGAGGGAATGAGGTTCAGGGAATGAGAGTGGCATGCACTGTAGGAGGAATAGTCTATGCAAAGGCAAGGAAAGAAAAATCAGCCTACAGACTTGAAGATTTGTGGAGAAGGGCAGTGGTCAGTGATGTGGCTGAAGAGGTAGGAAGGGGTCCTCTTAGCAGGGGTCTTGGATTTGAAGCCATGGAATTTGGACAGTATCCTGAAAGTGAAGGGGTATTACGGGAATACTGCTTCATGTGTGCCTTTTGTTTTCATTTTTTAATAATTTATTTATTTATGTTGTTATTGAGAATATATATAGCAAACACATACACCAATTCAAGTTTCTAGATGTATAACTCAATGACATTGATTACATTCTTCAAGTTTTTCTGTCATTCTCACACTCCTTTTCTGAGTTTTACCTCTCATAGTAACACAAACTCGCTGGTTCCTAAGTTTCTATCTAATCTTTGTTGTTGTTGTTGTTGTTGTTATGTGCCGTCGAGTCGGACCCAACTCATAGCGACCCCTCCTTGGGTTTCCGAGGCAATATCACTATGGAAGTAGATTGCCCCATCTTCCTTCCGAGGAGTGGCTGGTGGGTTTGAACCACCAGCCTTCTGGTTAGCAGTCAAGTGCTTTAGGCACTATGCTACCAGAGCTCCCATCTAATCTTTAGAGTTGCTATTATCAATTCAATCCCTTATAGATAAATCCTAAAAGAGCATAATGGTCAAGGCAGACACTCTTTACTAGTTAAGTTAAACTACTGTTAGGTTTTAAGAAGGCGTCAGGGGATATTTTTCATTCAGTGTTCAAAGATGATCTTAGGGCAATAGTTTCAGGGGTGCATCCAGCCTCCATGGCTCATTTCTCAGCCACTAGGATGGCTAAGATAAAAAAAGAAAAAAATAAAATAACAGATATTGGTAATGACGTGGGGAAATTGGAACACTTATCCATTGCTTGTGGGAATGCACTAGGATGGCTAAGATAAAAAAAAAATGATGGGAATGCAGTATGGTACAGCTGTTGTGGAAAGCAGTGTGGTGTTTCCTCAAAGAACTAAAAATAGAACTACCATGTTGTTGTTGTTGTTATGTGCTGTCGAGTTGGACCCAACTCATAGCAACCCCTGCTTGGGTTGCCGAGGCAGTATCACTATGGAACTAGATTGCCCCATCTTCCTTCCGAGGAGTAGCTGGTGGGTTTGAACCACCAGCCTTCTGGTAAGCAGTCAAGTGACTTAGTCACTGCACTACCAAAGCTCCCAGAACTACCATAATAGCCAGTAATTCCACTCCTAGGCATAAACCCAAAAGACTTGAAAGGAGAGACTCAACCAGAGACCTGTCTACTAATGTTCATTTCAGCACTATTCACAATAGCCAAAATATGGAAACAATCTAAATATGAATGAATGAATTAAAATAAAATAAAATATGGCACAGACATACAATGGAACACTACTCAGTCAATAAGAGAAATAGTCTTGATATGTGGTACAAATACGGGTGGAGCTTAAAGACATTATGAAGATTGAAATAAGACAATCACAAAAGGACAAACATTGTGTGACCTCACTTACATAAAAAGACAACAGGCAAATGTATAAAGACCAAATTTTATGAGTAGTTACCAAGGACAGGAGGAAGGAGCACTGAATTTCAGTTTATTGTAATGGAAAAATTGCATTGGTTAAGGACAGTGTTGCACAATTCATTAATATAATTGTTGTCAATAAGTTGTATGTTGTAAAAATTTGAATCAGAAAATATTGTGTGATAGCTGTGGCAATTTAGTTCCTTGGTTTGGAGGCTTAGGGTCATGGTATCAGGCAACACCCCAGTTAAGTGGCCTAATAACGTGTTTAGTATTTTTCTACCTCCTAGTCCATTGCAGGTTGGGCAATCCCACTTCCGTAGTGATACTGCCTTGGAAACCCAAGGAGGGGTCGCTATGAGTCGGGGCCGACTTGACGGCACATGACAACACAACAACAAGTCCATTGCATAAGGTCTGGGATCTTGAAAGCTTGCAAGTGGCCATCAGAGGCACATCACTTGATCTCTACTCATCTGGAATAATAGAAGAAGAAGGAACTAAATTGCATGAGGTGTTTTGTTGTACATAAGCAGCCTAAGCAGCTGATTTTTTTTTTTTTTTTGGTCATTGTTCCTGCCACAATTACAGCTATAAACTACCCTCTAAGCAATTCTGGTGGTGCAGTGATTAACTACTCAGATGCTAACTGAGCAGAAAGGTCAATGGTTTGAATTCACCAGCCACAGTGAGGGAGAAAAATGTGGTGACTAGATCCTGTAAAGGTTTACAGCCTTGGAAATTCTATGGAGCAGTTCTACTCTGTCTTATAGGATCTATGGGTATGTAAAGATGAGGAAGACACAGGCACTGTCCTCAAGTAACTTTGATGGTCTTATTGGGAGCTAAGATGTGTGCACAAATGGTGAATAAAAAGTATAGCAAGAAATGCTGTAAAAGGGGTCCAGGTGATGATTGCTATAGTAGGAGAAAATGATGTCATTTTGCCAAGGGGGAATTAGGAGTCACTGACCACCATGTATGGAGTCCAATTATATACCAAGCTAGGCATTTTATATACTTGTCAAGTATTTATTCTGGAATCTACCTAGAGACTAGATGGGACTCCCATGGTTCTAATGAAAGCCTAAATCATGCAAGTTGACATGCAAAACATACATCTTGCAAGTTGACTTGCAGCAACTGCTCTGCATAACACACAAATTATGAGTAGAAAAATTGCTTGTCACATGAACCAGGAAGTGATAGACCTACTGATGATTTCTGTTTTATGGTAGCTTACACCACTGATAAACAAGCCAAGGCAGCTGGAGGGGTAATAGCAAGATTGTTTTTATCAGTGCATCTCACCAACGTGACAAATCTGTTCTTTCCTTTGGAATCACTCTCAGAAAGTGGCTGAACAGACGAAGGCTTATTAAAGTCATGTCCTTGCATCTCCTAAGCCACATCTGCTGTCTTTTGTGAGCCAAAATCTCTCCAGTGGATTCCTAGCCATTACAGCTGATAGTCTACAAAAGAACTAGCTGGATTCCTTTCTGTAGTGTCATCAAATCTGAGGACTGAGAGCTATTTTCATATTCTCTGTTTCTACGATGCATTGCCAAGGAAGCAGGAAGTGAGAAAACAACTTGATTTTAATTTACCTGTTAAACATTACTGAATCAACATTTTCCTCACATTCTCCATGTGAACTTCTGATTCTAAAGACATCATTTATTGAAGGCTTCTTGTTGCTGTTGTGTGCTGTCAAGTCAATTCCAATTCACAGAGATCCTATATGACAGAACTGCCATATAGGGTTTATCAGACTAATTTTTATGGGAATAGATCTCCAGATCTTTTCTTCCTTGAAGCTGCTTGCCAACCTTTCAGGTTGACCTTTCAGGTCACAGGCAAGTGTTTAACCATTGCACCATCAGGCTGCAATTCAATAAGGAATTACTGAGGTCTTAAGATGTGAAAACCAAAAACCAAACTCACTGCTGTCAAGTTGGTTCTGACGATAGTGACCCCTCCTTGGGTTTCCAAGGTGGTATATCTACTGAAGTAGATCACCCAGTCTTTCTTCCAAGGAGTGGCTGGTGGAGTTGAACCACCAGTCTTCTGGTTAGCAGTCAAATGCCTTAGGCACTACACCACCAGAAGTGCTTAATCCTCAAAAAAACTATAGCAAGTTAGACAGTATATCTCAATTTTACAAATAAATAGCCAGAGGTTCAGAAATATTGAGCTATTTCTTCAAAATCACACAGCTAATAAAGCAGCAAAGTCATGAACTGAATGGATGTCTGGCTGACTGTAAAGTTCATGGTTTGTCCATCATGCTGTATGGCATTGCCTCACATTGACTGTCAAGACCTGGGTGGTCTTCAGAGTTCATCTACTCCAGTGATTCTCACCATTCACTGCACATTAAAATCACTTAGAGAACTTTCTTAAAAATATCAGTGTCATACTTCCCACATCCTCCAGTTATGATTAAATTGAACTGTAGTGAGTCCCAGGCATCAATTTTTTAAAGCTTTCCAGGTGAATTTAACATCCAGTCAGAGCTCAAACCCACTGACTTAGTTCAACTCCCAACTTAGTTCAGGGGAGAAAAAACTTAGGCCCAAAGAGGGACAGAGAATTGACCAGGAGGAATATTTAGAAGCAAGTTTGAGATTAGAACCCAGGTCTCATGATTCTCATGCCAAGAATAATATTTCTGGTGATGTTGGTACATACCAAGTTCTCTCAGTGGTTAACATCTGTAACAATCAACCTATGAAACATCTGTATAGTGACCACTATCAACTCACTTGCTGTACCCTAGGATCCTTTGGAAAGACAAT
The DNA here is from genome assembly GCF_000298275.1 of Orycteropus afer afer. NCBI lineage: Eukaryota > Metazoa > Chordata > Mammalia > Tubulidentata > Orycteropodidae > Orycteropus > Orycteropus afer. Next base: position 1,330,842 of record NW_006922186.1, on the reverse strand, counting down.
AAAGGCATTAAACAGTATTACAACCAAAATGGATCTCTTCCATTATGGAATGAACCTCTTGCTGTAAAGAGTTCAACAAATATTTTACTGAATGCCCTACTATGTGCCAGGCACTGTGAGAAGAACTTAGAATATATTAGGGGCCCAAAGAGCCAAATAACCCTGTTCTCTGTCCTAAGCCTGGTCTGAGGATATTTACTGTCATTCAGAGCAAGGTTTACAGATCTGCCAAATGAAGCTTGGGGTTAAAGGGAATTTCTAGTAAGTGGCAGCATCACAAGTAGAAGAGCAAAGGCTTTTGGGGAAGGCAGACCTGGTTTGAATTTCACTGATACTAATCATTAGCACTATATGAACCTAACTTCCCTGCACATTATTTTCCTTATCTATCAAGTGGAGAAAGTAAGCTTCAAAAAAGGTTCTATAAATACATTAAGTAATACTTGAGAAATAGCCTGATGCACTTAAATAAACAGTAAGTTCTTTCCATTTTCCCTATCCTACCCCAACTTCTGATTGGGACTAGAATCCAGGGCATCTGACTCCCGGTCCAGCAAACTCTGCAATATACCATGCTGCTTTCTGTGTCAGACACTACTTGTATGGGCAGGAAAGTAGCAGTCTTCTCCCTTTACCCAAAACTCATGAAACCACTGGCGGGGGGCGGGGGGCAGAGATCTTAAAAATCCTTTTTTGTCTTTGTCTAAAGTAGGGAAAACACAGACATTGTAGCTTAAGAAATGCTAAAAATGTTCATTCAAGTGTCTGAAGGTCTCAGAAACCCAAAGAAAGATGATAGCACCATGTGAATAGACATAACTTGGGTAGCAATGCTGCTCTGACAAGATTCCAAGCTCAGTCCACAAACAGGAGGCCAAGGTTACGAATTTCATGTTGGTCCAAAGAACCTACAAAAGCTAGGAACAGTATCTTTGAGATACTCACCAGCAGCAAGGCTTACTCTGATCCCTTAAAAACAAACATACACACAAACAAGGTCTGGCTCAAGGGAAAACAAGGCAAGATACTAACTTGGCACTTAAGAAAAGTGCCCTACTTCCCAAAGTAAAGACTGATTCTGAATGAGTTTGATTCTGAGTGAGGAGAGAAGAATCATAAGCAATGACTAAAAGCCACCTGACTAATCACTCCAGCACACATCACAGCACATGACACGATAATAACAACTGATATTTACTGGGCACCTATATGTTTTAGCTATTATACATACCTAAACTTCATTTAATCTTAAGAACACATGAATGAGGTATACATCATTACCCCCATTTTATAGAAGAGAACACTAAGGTCTAGAAACCTTAAACAATTTGTCAAATATCCATAGATAGCAGACAATGTCTGCAGATTTCAACTCAAGTCTCTGACTCCAAGGTAAAATATTAGACTAGTTTCTCACAAAGGATGACAGTATCCATAACTCAACCCAAAAAACCATGAGTTATTCTGGACTTAATGCAATGCCGTCCTCAAAGCACCCCACCTACTAATATCTATTAAATGTATTGCATAACTAGTTCCCCTCCAACACACACATACACACAACTTTACCTTCAAAATAACTACACTTTCTAATCCAAGTTTTTATGCTTCTTGTCGTATCCTCTACAGTCGATAAAGTACAAAGTACTTCAGAAGAATCCTGCCTAAAACATGATACTGGGAGTTCTACTAAGATGGTGGAATAGGCAGACAAGCTATACAGACCCTCTTCAACAAAACAATGAGAAACCAATTGAAACCAATACAGAAGACAGTTCTGGAACTCTGAGCTTTGATGGAAAGGATAAAGAAGTGGATTAAATACCAACTATTAGAAGAACCTGAATGAAACAGTGAGTAAGGAGGCAAATGGAACTTTGGACTGCTCGAGGTCCTGAGGGCACAGCCATTTTGAATATTTCCCTATAGCAAACTAAGAATCTACTCTAGTCACCAAGGCTGCATAGGCAAGGACTGCATTGGTGCCTGAGGACCAGAAGGGAGAACAGTGAGGGAGGGAACAGGTAGACCTGTAGACTGCCAGTGGCTGTCCTGAGGACACAGCCATTTTGGATGTTTCCAATGGGCTGGCACAGCAGTTTTGAGTGTGTGTGGGTGGCGTTTGTGCTTGGACTGAGGCCTGGGAGTGGGATCCACCTGCCACGAACAGCATGGGCAAACACACTGGAGACTGACAACTGGAGAGGTACAATATTCCCCTTATTACTCTTGTGCCCCTTGCCCTCTTGGTGAACAGGGGTGTGGCCATACCCCTGCCTCCACCAACTTCTTCTTTTTATTTATTGTACTTTGGGTGCAAACTTACAGAGAAAAAAAACATTCACTGTTTGTGTAGATTTGATTTCACATGACAGTTACCATCCCTGGCCATAACACATTCTCCTCCCCTCTCATCCCTGTGACCACCCCCTTTCTGTGCCCTTCTTAACTATGCACTTACATCTTTCCAGCTTTCCCTACATGTGAATGCTGCCCCTCTGGTGCCCCATGGCCGATTGCTCTAAGGGGTGTATCTCCCTAGAGTAGGTGGGTGCATCGCCCTGGGGTGGATGTTCTGCATATAAGTCTATTTACTGGTGGGCTGAAAGCCAGTCCTTGAGAGTGAGTCCAGTCCTAGGGCCAGAAGGTATCCCAGGGCCATAGTCTTGGTGGTTCCACCAGACTATATCTGATCAGTAATATTGGGTCATTATTGTGATTTTGAATTTTCTTCCATGTTTTTCCTCCCACTCTATCCAGAATCTCCAGTTTTGATCCCTTCCTGAGTGGTTGGCATTGGCAGCTGGGCATCATCTAGTCTTTCTGGTCTTGAGGTCCAACATATCCTTGGAGTACTTGTTTCCAAAGGGCTTAGATTTTCTTCACCCTTCTTTGCTTCAGATGAGAGGAGACCAATAGTTGCATCTAGATGAGCTGCTTGAAAGCTTTTAGGACCCCAGTTGCTACTCACCAAAGTAGGTTGTGGAACAAGATTTTTATGTACTATGTTGTGCCAATTGAGCTTGGTGTCTCCCAGTACTGTGGTCTTGAGTTGGCAGGCCTGGTGGTTGTCTCTCTCAGGGTGTTTGGTTGTCTCTGAGAGGTTACTCCAACTCTATATTCTCTTGCTTCTGTAATGAGTGTGGCTAATTTTGTATCACTATTATCTATAGGAGGTCTGGTGGCATAGCGCCTGAGGCATTTGACTGCTAACCAGAAGGTTGGTGGTTCAAACCTACCAGCCACTCCTTAGAAGGAAGACTGGACAATCTACTTTGATAGAGATACTGCCTCAGAAGCCCAAGGAGGGTCACTATGAGTTGGAATCAACTTGATGGCAGTGAGTTTGTATTTATTGATTTTTGGTATTCATCTGTTGATCATGGGCATCTAGGTTGTTTCCATTTCTTTGCTACAGTGAATTGCACTGTGGTGAACATGATGTGCATTTGTCTCTTTGTGTCCTGTCTCTCACCTCTTTAGGATATATTCCTAGTAATGTAATTGGTGGATCAAATGGTATTTCTAATTTCAGTTTTTTAAGGAAATGCCAGACCATTTTCCACAGTGATTGTATCATTTTTTCAGTGCCACAAGCAGTGTATGAGAGTTCCAATCTCTTCACAACCTCACCAGCATTTGTTGTTTTCTGTCTTGTGGGACTTTGCTATTATTGCTGGGGTGAGATGATATCTCCCTGTTGTTTTGATTTGCATCCCTAAAGATGTCTCTTTGAAGACTAAGGTACACCTAACCCAAGTCATGGGAGCTCTGGTAGCATAGTGGCTAAGACACTTGCCTGCTAACCAGACGGCTGGCGGTTCAAACCCACCAGCCACTCCTCGGAAGGAAGGTTGGGCAATCCTACTTCCGTAGTGATACTGCCTCGGAAACCCAAGGAGGGGTCGCTATGAGTCGGGGTCGACTCGACGGCACACAACAACAACAACAACAACCCAAGTCATGGTATTTTCAATCGCCTAATATGCATGTGAAAGCTGGACAATGAATAAGGAAGACTAAAGAAGAGTTGATGCTTTTGAGTTGCGGTGTTGGTGAAGAATACTGAAAGTACCAAGGACTGCTAAAAGAACTAACAAATCTGTCCTGGAAGAAGTGCAGCTGGAATGCTCCTTGGAAGCAAGAATGGCCAGACTTCACCTCACCTACTTTGGTCACATTGTCAAAAGGGATATGGAGAAGGATATCATGTTTGGTAAAGTGATGGGTCAACGAGAAAGGTGAAGATGGATTGACACAGAGGCTGCAACGATGGGCTAAGGTATACAAAAGATTGTGAAGCTGGCACAGGACGGGGCAGTTTTTCATTCTGTTGTATAAAAGGTTGCTATGAGTAGGAGATGATTCAACGGCACCTAAAAACAACAATGGCTAATGACCATGAGCATTTCCTCATGTGTCTGTTGGCTGTCAGTATATCATCTTCAGTGAAGTGTCTGTTAAAGCCCCTTGACCATTTTTGAATTGCATTGTTTGTCTTTTGGTCCTGAGGTGTGGAAGTTTTCTATAAAATTTGAAGGTAAGTCCTTTGACATATATCATAGCCAAATATTTTTTTCCCAATCTGGAAGTTCTCTTTTTACCTTTTGGAGAAGTCTGTTGATGCTCTTAAGAATTTAATTTTTAAAAAGTCCCCATCATCTACTGTGATAATTAAGGTTGTGTATCAACTTGGCTGATCCTGGTTGAGTGGGTGGCAACTGGCAATCAACTCCATGGTGGGATCTACCACAAGCAGCTGAGTAGCTGCTTTAGTTTGGTGGTCGGCTTCCTGTATATAAGAAGCACTTCGGGAATGGTCTCTAGCTTAGGCACACTTGAACCCTGCACGTGGCCGTCTGTTCAGCAGTCTGCCACACTCTGCCAACCTTGGGACTTTCAATGGATTTGAATTAATGGCCTGCTGTGTGGCTTGGTAACATTGGGACTGTGTCTTTTTACTTGTCAACCTTGGACTTGTCAGTCTCAACAGCCAGCAGCTGTCTAACTGAAGAAAAGCCTCTAGGTTCAGTGGGCTGGGAGCAGGAGGCAGAGCTGAATCCCAAGGTTGAGGGGCTTTCACCCAGCACCTAGAGCCTGACACTCTGAACTCAGACTTAAAGCCTCCAAACTGTAAGAGAATAAACTCCTGTTTCTTCAAGCCTTTCCATTTGTGGTATATTCTTGTCAGAGTGGTACTAGGTAACCACAACATCTACCTTCTCCTCCAATGCCTGTGCATTTTTGGTTATGCTCAATAGTCTATTTATACCATAGATTAGGGCTCCTCAATTTTCCCCTATTTTATCTTTGATGAGTTTTATAGTTTGGGGTTTACATATAAGTCCTTGATCCAACTTAAGTTTGTTTTTGTGTATGGCATGATCTTGTTTCATTTTTCTGCAAGCACCATTTTTTAAAAAGGCTCTCTCTCCCCCAATTTAATGAGTTTTTGTCCTTTGTCAAATATCAGCTGTTCATAGATGGATGAGTCTATTTCTGGGTTTTCGATTCTGTTCCATTGATCCATCTGTCTATCATTGTACCAATACCACGCTGTTTTAACTACTGTGGCTGTATAGTAGGTTTTGAGATCCGGGAGTGTGAGACCTCACACTTTGTTTTTCTTCTTCAGCAGTGCTTTGCTTATCCAAGGTCTCTTTCCTTTCCAAATGAAATTAATGTTTTTTTCCATATCCTT
>NW_006922186.1:1321204-1323181 GCF_000298275.1 Orycteropus afer afer | reverse complement strand
CTGAACCTCTTTATTAGTTCTAGTAATTTTTTTTTTCTTTTTTCTGAGTCTTTCGGGTTTTCTATGTATAGGGTCTTGTCATCTGCAAATAGACATAGTTTTACTTCCTCTTTGCCAATTTGGATGCCTTTTATTTCTCTTTCTTGCCTTATTGCCCTGGCTAGGACTTCTAATACAATGTTAAATAGAAGTGGTGATAGAAGGCATCCTTGTCTGGTTCACATTCACAAGGAGAATCCTTTGAGTCTTTCTCTGTTCACAATTATGTTGGCTGTCAGTTTTGCATATATACCCTTTATTATGTTGAGGAATTTCCCTTCTATCCCTATTTTGCTGAGAGTTCTGAACAGGAACGGGTATTGGATTGTATCAAATGCCTTTTCTGTGTTGATTGATAGGATCATATGGTTCTTTTTTTTTAAGTGGTGGATTACACTGATGTGTATACCATCTGATGTTATACCATCCTTACATAACTGGTATGAATCCCCCTTGGTCAGGATGTAGTATTTTCTTTGATATATTGTTGAATTCTGATGGTGTGGTAGTTAAGTTCGTGTGTCAACTTGGCTGGGCCTGATTGAGTGGTGGGACAGCTGGATGTAGTATTCCCCACGATGAGACTGGTAATCAACTCCATGGTGGAATCTACCGTGAGCAACTAGCTGAGTAGACGCCTTAGGGATGTGGTCTTCTTCCTGTATGTAAAGAGAAGACTTGGGAAACAGTCTCTAGCTTATGGCAGGCTTGAACCCTGCATGTAGCCGTGTTGTTGTTCAGCTGCCTGCCATGCTCTGCCAACCTTCAATGGACTTGAATTAATGGCCTGCTGTGTGGTTTGGTAACATCAGGACTGTGCCTTTTTACTTATTGTGGTGGTAAAATTTGTGTGTCAACTTGGCTAGGTCTGGTTGAGTGGCTGGGCAGCTGGATGTCATATTCCTCATGATGAGACTGGTAATCAACTCCATGGTGGAATCTACTGTGAGCAGCTGAGTAGCTGCCTTTGTGTACATGGTCTGCTTCCTGTATATAGGCAGAAGCCTTGGGGAATGGTCTCTAGCTTATGGCATCTTGAACCGTGCATTAGCTGTGTCATTGTTCAGCAGTGTGCCATGCTCTGCCAACATTGGGACTTTCAATGGATTTGAAATAATGGCCTGCCATGTGATTTGGTAATATCGGCACTGTGCCTTTTTCCTTGTCAACCTTGGACTTGGCAGCCTCAGGACCCAGCAGCTGCCTGGGTGAAGAAAAGCCTCTAGCTTCAGTGGGCCAGGAGCTGGGGGCAGAGCTGAAGCCCAAGGTTGAGGGACTTTCACCAAGCCCCTAGAGCCTGGCACTTTGAACTTGAACTTAAAGCCTCCAAACTGTAGGAGAATAAACTCCTGTTTGTTAAGGCCATCACATTTGTAGTATATATTTTTATCAGAGCAGCACTAGGTAACCAGAACACCTGCTCAGTTTCTTCTTTTGTTATGAGTCTGTTTAAGTGTTCTATGTCCAACTAAGATAGTTTAGGTAGGTCTTGTGTTTCTAGAAATTTGTCCATCTCTTCTAGGTTCTCAAATCTGTTGGAGTACAGTTCTTGATAATATTCTGTCAATATTTTTTTAAATATCAGTTGGTTTTGTTATGATGTTGCCCTTTTATTATTTGTATTATTTGCATCTTCTCTCTTTTTTGTTGTTAAATTTGCCAGTGGTTTGTCAATTTTGTTAATCTTTTCAAAGAAATAGCTCCTTGTTTTGTTGATTTTCTCTATTGTCTTTTTTTGTGTGTTTCATTTATTTCTGCTCTAATCTTTATTATTTCCTTACTTCTGGATACTGTAGATTTTTTATGTTGCTCTTTTTCTAATTGTTGGAGTTGTTGAGTTTTGAATGTTGAATGTTGATTTTGTTCCTTTTCTCTTTTTTTGATGTGTGTATTGATTGCTATATATTGATCTCTGAGTACTGCTTTCTCTGTGTCCCA
>NW_006922186.1:1319168-1320854 GCF_000298275.1 Orycteropus afer afer | reverse complement strand
TTCACCCTCCACCTTACCAAGTGTGACACCCTTCTCCAGGGAATGGTCCCTTCTGACAACATGACCAAAGTAGGTGAGACGAAGTCTGGCCATTTTCACTTCCAAGGAGCATTTCAGCTGCTTCTTCTTCCAGAACAGATCTGTTTCCATATATCTGATATTATTTCCTTGATCTTTCTATTATTGATTTCCAACTTTATAGCATTGTGGTCCAAAAAAAATGCTTTGTAGTATTTCAGTGTTTTTGAAATTATTAAGGCTTGTTTTGTGTCCTAACATATGGTCTATTCTGGTGAATGATCCATGTGCAACAGAGAAGACTGTGAACTGTGCTTTTGTTGGGTAGAGTGTTCTGTATATGTCTATGAGGTCGAGTTGGTTGATTGTGTTGTTGAGTTCTTTTGTATCTTTGTTGAGTTTTCTTCTAGTTGTTCTGTCTCTCCTTGAAAGTAGTGTGTTAAAGTCACCTACTACTATTGTAGAGTTGTCCATTTTTTCTTTCAATTCTGTTAATATTTGCTTTACATATTTTGGAGCACTTTCATTGGATGCACAGATATTAATTATGGTGATGTCTTCTTGCTCAATTGATCATTTTAGCACCACATAATGTCCTTCTTTGTCCCTTATGTTGTTTTACACCTTGAAGTCTATTTTATCAGAAATTAATATTGCCACTCCTGCTCTTTTTTGGTTGCCATTATGTTGATAATTTTTTCCCACCCCTTAATTTTTAATTTTTTTTTTTTATGTTTGTCTCTAAGGTGGGTCTCTTGTAGGCAGCATATCAATGGGTCTTCTTTTCTTATCCAGTCAGCCACTCTCTTTCTCTTGACTGAAGCATTTAGTCTATTCACATTAGGTGTAATTTGTGATGGTTATGAGTTTGTTGCTGTCATTCTATTGTGTTTTTTGTTATGTTGTTGGTGATTTCCTTGTTCCAAATATTTTTTTGTGCTGAGCTCATTTTTTTATCAACTGTTTCTTCTCTTTTCTTCTTTATGGTTGGTTTTGTGCTTACTAAGCCCATATGTTTTTCTTTTTTCTAGGTTTGATTAGGGGGAATGTTAATTTTCTTTGTGGTTATCCTGAAGTAAATTCTTATATCCTTAAGTTTGGAACTGTCAGTTCTATAAAGACATTGTCCTGTCTTCCTCTTCATTTGGAAGTTTTGTAATTAGAACTTTTATTCCCTCTATTTACTTTGTTGCTGGTGTTGTCCGAGGATTGACTTTCTTATTTCTTTGTGTTTGGTATTTTATGCGATTATTTTGAGCATCTTTTTCTGGTTTGGTTTCTAAGTGTTGAAGTCAAGTGTCCTGATTTTAATTCGTTGCCCTTTGTTGCGTGTTCTCTTTTGGAAAGACTCCCTTTAGGATTTCTTGTAGGGTTGATCTGGTTTTCACAAATTCCCTTGATTTCTGTTTGTCTGAGAATGTCTTGATTTTACTCTCATATTTAAGGGACAATTTGGTTGGATGTAGAATTCTTGGTTGGAAGTTCTTTTCCTTCAATCTTTTATATATGCCATGCCTTCTTGCCTTCATAGTTTCTGCTGAGCAATCAGAATGTAGTCTTATTGGTTATCCGTTGTAGGTGACATTTCATTTTTTCCTGAGCTGCTGTCAATATTGGAAGCTCTCTGATGGCATAGTGCCTAAGGCATCTGACTGCTAACCAGAAGGC
>NW_006922186.1:1316847-1318222 GCF_000298275.1 Orycteropus afer afer | reverse complement strand
GGTGTACTTTTTTTTGGTTATTAATTTGGCTGTACTTGGTTGCTCTACAGTTCTTTTTGTGTTGGTGGTATCATTGGTGGGGATGTGGATGCAGGTGTCTGTCATGGAGGGCATTTGGAGTTGGGACGAGCAGATGTTTAGGTGGCTTAGTGCATTCCTACTATTGGATGGGGCAGGGGAGAACAGGAAAAAAGAGAAAGAAAAGAGAGAGAGAAAAAATAAAGATGCCAGTAGCTAGTCTCCATTTTCTTCATTTGGATGAGGTGCTGCTGGCTCAGACAGTGTGGTTTCTGTCTTCCTGGGATGGCTACTAATGATGACATACTATTGTCAGTTAAAAAAAAAAAAATGTGGTCCAAATTGACAAAAGAGCCCAATGGGTAGAGAGTCACCATTTTCTGCTTGAATTGAGAAGCCAGACAAACCCAGTACCCTGGTCTGCCCTGTGCTAAAATGTGGTCGTGGAAGAGTTGAACCTCAGCCCACTGCTGTGTGCTCACTCTGGGGCTCCAGCCACTCAGAGTGAACCTCTTCCCTTCCCCTACTCCTTTCTGAAATCTGTGGCAGCCCAAACCAAGGGGGGTTTTGATGTTTCCTGGCAAGGTTATCTACTCACTCAGCTCAGCTCTCAAGGTCCAAAAGCTCCTGGTGTGGGTATTCTGAGTCCCCCAGTGCCACTGTGGTTTCCGTGATTTTTTTATTTCCTCCTTCTCTCCACCAATCTCTTTTGTATCGCGAATGAGTACTTGTCTTCTCTGAATCTCTATGGTCTAGGCAGGTTTGTATATTTTTCCCAGTTGTTTAATCTGCTCTTTTTCTCCACCTTATATTCCCCTTAGATGCTCATAACTCCCATATCATTGTTTCTATCAGCTTTTCCTAGTTACTTGGGAATTAAGATGCTAGAGGGAACCAATATGTGGGCTACAGGTACAATGCCATCTTGCCACCTCTCCACCCAACTTCTTGACCAGCAGGGGTTCTATCCCAGTCTGTGCCCTGACATAACCTAAGTGTGATGTCCCTCTCCCACAGTTTTGTTTTTGTCTGTTTACTTTAAAATTGTTCTTTTTTTACCTTCCTCCTTTATTCCTTTTTTGCTTTTCTCTTTCCCTTCACTGATTCTTTTTTGTTTTTTTTCCCTTTGCTCTTCCTCATTCCTTTCTTTTTTCTTTCTTTTGTTTTTTCCTTTCAATTTCCCTTTCATTTTCCCTTTTCTTTTACACTTGTTCTTTTCTCTCATTCCATCTCTCCCAGACACTGTGGCTTTTTCACCCCTCTTTTTTGCATTGTCTTTCTTTTATCCTTTTTAAATATATTTTGAAAAATGTCCTTCTTATTCATTGCATTTCTTTCTCATGTTTTTGTGATTTTA
>NW_006922186.1:1314485-1315621 GCF_000298275.1 Orycteropus afer afer | reverse complement strand
ATTCATGTGGGATAAAATCAAGATGAATACACTGCAGGTAATCAGAATTCTAGAACAGGAAGGGATAGATAAAACCACAGAGAAAATTTTCTAAGATTTATTAGAAGAGAATTTCCTTAATATGATGAAAGACAAGAATAAATCCATTCAAGAAGTTCAAAGAACCCAAAACAGGATAGATCCCAAAATAAAATCACCAAGACATGTCATCATCAAACTCACCAAAACCAAAGACAAAGTAAGAATCCTGAAAGCAGCATGGGAAAAATGAAAAGTTACCTACACAGGGCAACTAATAAGACTAAGGTTTGATTTCCTGGCAGAAACAATGCAGGCAAGAAGACAATGGAATGTTATATATGTATATGTATGTATATATGTGTATATGTATATGTATGTAACCTGAAAGAAAAAAATTCTCCAACTAAGAATTATATACCCCAAAAGATTGTCTACAAGGGTGAAATTAGGAGCTTTCCTGATAAGTGTAAATTAAGGGAATTTGTTTAAACCAGACCAGAGATGCTAAGGGGAGTCCTTTGGGCAGAGAACCAACAACAGCAAACAACAACTGATGATTAACACACATGATGACATAACCCAGAAACCAACCCAGTTATAGAAGTATCCAAAGTAAAATAAGCTTACAAGCCTGTAAACAGGGGACCAGAGACATCAATTGGTAAATTAGGACAACTACAAACCAAAAAGAGGGAATAAACAGTGTAGCTACAGAACATCTAAATGGTGAGGAAGTCAAGAAAATTGTGAGATAGAACAAACTGTTTTAAACTTGGGAATAAAATTATAATTTACAACGTAACCTCAAAGAAAAATAATAAACCTTCACATCAAAATAAAACAAGAGGAAAAACACAGATACTTAGCAAATACTAAAACAATAGCAATGGAGGAGATGATAACATACATGACTCATAAACAAATGAGCTCAGCACAGAAAATTATATGGAACCAAGAAATCAGCAATAACATGCACATACACACACATACACACATAACAAAATGACATCAATAAATTCATATTTGTCAATATTTACATTGAATGTAAATGGATTAAATGCACCACTCAAGAGACAGAGAGTTGAAGACTGGATAAGAAAACATGATCCACCAAT
>NW_006922186.1:1311539-1312880 GCF_000298275.1 Orycteropus afer afer | reverse complement strand
CAGCCTTCTGGTTAGCAGTCAAATGCCTTAGGCACTATGTCACCAGAGCTCCTTCATTAGTCATTTGAGAACTGCAAATCAAAACAGCCATGAGATATCATCTCACCCAAGCATTAATTGTTTGTTATTAATTTGTTATTTTCAACAAGTCAGTAAATAACAAAATTCTGTCTAGGGTGTGGATTGAAGCTTTCATATACTGCTTGTAGGACTGTAAAATGATACAACTACTGTGGAAATCAGTATGGTGATTCCTTAAACAGTTGGAAGTAGAAATACGATTTGATCCAGCATTACTATGTATAGATCCCATTATTAGATATAGATATATAGGTATAGATCCTAAAGAAGTGAGAGGCAGGACATGTTCATTGCAGCACTATTCTCAATAGCAAAGAGATAGAAACAACCTAAGTACCTAAGTGAAGTAAGTCAATAACAGAAGAACACATATTGTATTAGTCCATTATTGTAAAAAGTCAAGGAAAGGTTTATACAGAGAAGGAAGCTTTCTTTGTTGGCTACCAGGGATGGGAGGGGAGGGGAGGCTAAATTCCTAGATAGGTTGGAAAAAATATATATATAGAAACCAAAGACAATTAGTGGTTACCAATGGTAGGAGAAAAGGGGAAATAGGAAGGGTTTTTTTTTTTTTTCTGGGACTCTGAGTTTATGTTAATTGTGGTGGAATATTTTGTAAAAGGATAGCAATAATGGTGGCACAACATGAAAAATATCATCAATGTCCATGAGCTGTTAATGGGGAAGTTGTTATGTTGGCAAATGTCTTATTGTGTATGTTTTCGACACAACAAAAGTAAAAAAAACAAAAGATTCTGTTATTTCCCTTCTTGCATGCTTTAATTGACTCCCTATGGCTTATACTAGTGGTCTTAATCTACTAAAAACAGCATAACCCTCCATCTGAGGAGCTACTTAGCAGTACAGAGACCTGATACTGCCCTTATTTACTCTAGACTCTTCTGAATCTGAATCTACAGGTGAGACCTGTAATTTCAATTAATGCTCAAGTGATTTTTTTCAGGCAGACACTAAAAACTATATGGCCTAGAAGATACAAATTAAAAGCACTAGCATGACATTCAATTACTATTTCTAGTTCTTCATCTAACCACCTCCACATCCTTTTCCCTGTGATCTTTCAAGTGGTACCACCCTCCTGAAATTCCCCACTTTAACCCTGCTGTTTCACACCCCTTTGTCTTTGCTTATATGGCCAACTTACTCCAACTGGAATGACCTCATCTTGCTCCTCACCATCTGTCTTCCTGCTATATCTCATAATTCATGTCTCAGTCCAAGAGGACATCACCTACTCCA
>NW_006922186.1:1307926-1310639 GCF_000298275.1 Orycteropus afer afer | reverse complement strand
CAAATGGTCAGTGGTTCAAACCCACCAGCCACTCCTTGGGAAAAAGATGTGGCAGTCTGCTCCCATAAAGATTACAGCCCTGGAAACTGCCTTGGTTCTCTAGTGCTGCTACAATAGACATACAATTGAATGGCTTTGACAAACAGGAATGTATTCTCTTACAGTTTGGGAGGCTAGAAGTCCAAATTCATGGTGCTGGCTCTAGGGGCTGTGTGAAGGCCCTTTGACATTGGGCTTCAGGTCTGCCTCTTATTCCAGGCCCACTGGAGCTGGAAGCTTCTTGCAACTCAGGCAGTTGTTGGCTACTGAGGCTGATGAACCCAGGATTTGCAAGTAGAATGACAAAATCCTAAGATCAACAGACAACATGGCAGACCACTGGTTCAAGTCCAGGAACAATCCTAAGATTGGCAGTCCACTCAGATGAAGACTCAACTAAATGCAGGATCCAGATGTGTCAAAAATTTGAGAACTTTCTCAAAGCTTCTCCATAAATACTGAAAACAAGTCACACCTCAAAGGCAATTCCCCTTTCACTTATTAACAGTGGATTCCACTATGGCTGTGATTACAATCTTATTATGGGGAATAACTACATCCCAGCTGCTGAGCACTCAAAACCATGGCCCAGCCAAGATGACACACAACCTTAACTACCACAGAAACCCTATAAGGCAGTTCTACTCTTTCCTGTAGCGTCACTATGAGTTAGAATTGACTCCACAGCAATGTTTTTTTTTTTTTGTTTTGCTTTTTAGCCCAGATACTGCCTGGGCAATGCCTGCTAAACTCATCTTCGTCTTTCCTTCCTAATCTCCTCATTTCTAAGTCACAGAACAGAATTCGAAAACTGCCATGTTATCTCTCAAAGAGCATCTAAACTTGAAGGCAAGGATGAACCCTGAGCAACTGAGTTCTCAATTAGGACACTGCTAAACTACATCAGACAGATAAGAACTACCTCTCTCTTTTTTTTCAAATACCAAAGATTTACAATCTCCATTTGATCACAGTACCTCTAGTCTCCTGGCCAGGAAGTTCTTCCTCATACCTATCCAAATCTTTCAGATTACATTTTCCTCTGTCCTCAGTAAAGATGGAGAATAGCTGCCTGTCATAGTCCTACAATACCTTATTCTCTTTCTATATTGCATATAAACAAAGAAGTGATAAAATGTAATCTAGGAAAAAACCTGAGAAGGAAAATATATCACACTTGGCATGTTTTTGAACTAGGTAAATGTGAAGTGGTAAGGAGCTGGAGGAACTGTCATTGTTAGATAAACACACAAAACCATCTTCATGGGCAAGTGCTTTCCATTCTGCAAAGTGATAATGTGGTCTTTTTGACATTATGATGAAGAGACAACTCGCAGACAGACAGAGCCTGCTATCCCTTCTTCCTGGCCAATGCCTACTCTCTTCCACTGTTTCAGCTCTGTGATCTGCCTTGGTAGACTGGACTGTAAGTTGGTAACATGAGATTCCAATATAAATTCTAACACTAATTCACTGTGTGACCTTGGATCAATCATCTTCTTCCCTGATCAGTTTTCTCATCTCATAAATCTCATATTTGTAGAATATTACAAGCAGATAAAGCCTATTCTCATACATTATCTTGTGAAATCTTCACAACCACTTTGAGACGATAAGATTAGTCAAGGGAATCTCAGGGAGGTTAAATAATATGTCTAAAATGGCAAAACTAGAAAGTAGTAGGGTTGAAATTTGAACTCTAGTTTTTTCATTCTTTTTTTTAAAAAATGCATTTTATTGAAATATACTTTAGGTACAGTGAAATATACAAAAGTAAAGTGACATGTATCAATGCATTTTTTTTTTTGCAGAGTTCCCTCCCCTCTCCTCCCACTTGGCAAACCAACAAAGAAAGTTTCCCTCCATATATAAACCTTTCCTTGACCCTCCACAACAACGAACTAATACTATATTTGTTCTTCAGTGATTGACGTATTTCACTCAGCATGATGTCCTCCAAGTTCATCCATATTATGCGGTGTTTTGTACACTCTACGTTATTCTTTAGTGCTGCATAGCATTCCAGTATGTGTATGTACCATAGTTTGGTCATCCACTCTTCCGCTGATGGGCACGTAGGTTGTTTCCATCTTTTTGCTATTGTAAATAGTGTTGTGATGAACATGAGTGTGCATGTATCTGTTCCTATCCTGGCTTTCACCTATTTAGGATATATACCTAGTAATGGGATTGCTAGGTCAAATGGTATCTCCAATTCCAACTTTCTGAGGAATTGCCATATTGCTTTCCACAGTGGTTGTGTCACTTCATGGTCACACAAGCAATGTATGAGAGTCCCAATCTCTCCACATCCCCACCAACATTTGTTATTTTCTGTTTCATTGAACCTTTCCATCAGTGCTGGAGTGAGATGGTATATCTCACTGTTGTTTTGATTTACAACTCTCTGATGGCCAATGATTGTGAGCATCTTTTCATGTATTAGCTGACCACCTGAATATCCTCCTTGGTGAAGTACCTATTCATGTCTTCTGCCCATTTTTCAATTGGATTGTTAATTCCTTTGGTGTTGAGGCATTGGAGTTTTCCATCAATCTTAGAGATAAGTCCCTTGCCAGATATGTAATTATCAGCAAATATGAATTTGTTGCTGTCATTTTTGTCATGTGCTTTTTCATTGTGTCGATTTCTATGTTCCATATAATTTTCTATG
>NW_006922186.1:1304637-1306324 GCF_000298275.1 Orycteropus afer afer | reverse complement strand
GTGTTTATATTTAATTGGTGATTATATGTTGGAGTGAATTTCCCACAATTTTCATTTTCTTTATTTTGTTTGTATGTTGTCTATACATGCAGGGTACTGTGCTGTGCTTCTCTATTCACTAGTTGACAGCACTTACACACTCACCACCTGTCTCCTTTCCTGTTGTCAGCCTCTTGTATGTCCATGCCAACCCTGGCAAATAGAGCCTGTTCTTAGGTCCCTGGAATTTGAATGAGAATGCTATCTCTTTAAAATCCAAAATGGTTGCCACTTGTAAACATTCAAAATGGCTGTGCCCTCAGTCACTTTAAATATCTAAAATGGCCACCACTTGTAAACATTCAAAATGGCTGTGCCCTCGCTCACTTTAAATATCTAAAATGGCCACCACTTGTAAACATTCAAAATGGTTGTGCCCTCGGTCACTTTAAATATCCAAAATGGCCACCCTTGTAAACATTCAAAATGGCTGCACCCTCGGTCAAATTAAATATCCAAAATGGCTGCCACTTGTAAACATTCAAAATGGCTGCACCCTCAGTCACTTTAAATATCCAAAATGGCTGCCACATGTAAACAATCAAAATGGCTGTGCCCTCCAACAGCAAAAATTCCACAGCTTAGGTTGTCTCCCTCCTTGCTGTTTCCCTTCCTAGTCATAGGCCACCAGAGCAGTTGTTCCTGCAGCCCTTGGTGACTGGGACTGATCTTTAGGTCAATTCTCAGGTCCCAACTCCACTTGGAAATATTCGGGCTGTTGTTCTCGTCAGAGTAGCTGACAGTTTGCAGCTCTGACTATCTCTGTACTTACTGTTTTCATTCAGGTTTTTTCACTAGTTGGTGCCTAATCCACTTCTGTATAGTTCCCTTCAAGCTTAGGTTTCCAGGATTGTTTTCCATATCTCTGTCCATTGATATTTCTTTTCTTTGTTGAAGAGGGTCTATGTCACTTGTCTGCCTACTCCTCTATCTTACCAGAAGTCCTAATTTTTTTATTCTTATCCAGCACTGTTTCTAAATATCAAATTCTGATATTTACAAAACGAGTAAGTTGAATTAGATTTTTAATTCAGCAGCTATTATTGATGTAACATTTCATAAATTTAAAAAATGCCTTCCCAGACATTATCATGTATTTTATCAATAACAGCAACAAAAAAATTCAGTATCTAGCATAAGCCAGGCACCATTAGACTAGAGATAAAGTGATAAACAAGTTAGACAAGTTTGCCTAGTTGCTTGTAGTATTCACAGAAAAATAAACATACTGGTCTCTGAATACCTACAACTGGCCTAAATGGAAAAACAATAAATAAATAAATGAATACCCATGGAAAGAAGGGAAGCTTATATTTACTAAGAACTCACCACACATTGGCACTTGGTAGCTATGGTCACACAGGATATAACAACAATACACAAACCAAACCAAATTGATGGCCACCGAGTTGGTTCCAACTCAAAGTGACCCAATAGGACAGAGTAGAACTGCCCATAGGGATTCCAAGGCTGTAAATCTTTACGGAAACAGACTGCCTCATCTTTCTCCTGTGGAGCACCTGGTGGTTTTAAACCATGAACTTTTGGTTAACAGCTCAACACTTTTAACCTCAGTGCCACCAGTGCTGCCTTTTTTTTTAATTGTGATTTGGTTGAAGATTTACAGAGAAAATTCATTTTCCATACA
>NW_006922186.1:1297853-1302097 GCF_000298275.1 Orycteropus afer afer | reverse complement strand
GGGGCCTTTGTCAAAGATCAGCTGACTATAGGTCGATGGATCTATATCTGGGTTCTCAATTCTATTCCATTGGTCTATGTATCTATCATTGAACCAGTACCAGGCAGTTTTGACTACTCTGGCTGTATAGTAGACCAGTGCTGCTTTTAACAACAGCTGAGACTTATTGATCAAATGCAGACTCTCATCTATGAAAGGAGGATATTCATAGTATCTACCTATGGGATTGTCTTGCAAATTAAGTGAGTTAATACATGTCAAGTGTTCAGCACTGTGCCTGGTATATAATATGGACTGAGTAGTAAAATAAGCTACCATCACCAGAACTACCACCATCATCATCACTATCATTAACTTCATCAAGGTAGAGTGTTCTATTTTAAGTGCTTTCATATCAATTATCATAATATATCTTCACCACAACATTGCATAGATTATAATTTTTATTTACCAAATTGAGGAAAGTGGAGCAGAATGAGGCACAGAGACTTGCCTAAGGTTCGGTAAATAAGAGACACAGCAAAAAATACAAGTTAGATCTATTTGACTATTTCTTCAATGTATCAAGCAAGGCCAAAATAAAACACAACAAGTAATAAGTAGTCTTGGATGTCTGGAAATACTGATTAACTTACACTAATTCCATCTGTATACTAGTCTGTGAAGCAAATTCAATTATATTTTGGAACTGTATTTTTACTCTTTGATAAGCTAAAATAAAGATAAAAAGCATTTCTGATTTGGAAGCAAAAAAAAGTATACTTTAGTAAAAGTGTAAATCAAAATTGAGACTTTTACCCTGAGAGTGGGAAAAAAAAAAAAAATCCAACCAGGAATTATATACCCAGCAAAACTGTCCCTCAAAAAGTGATGGTGAAATTAGGAAATTTCCAGGTAAGTTGAAATTAAAGGAATATCTTAAAACCAGACCAACATTACAAGAGATGCTAAAGGGAGTTCTTTGGACAGAGTACCAACAATAGCAAACAACAAATGACAACACACATAATGACATTACCCAGAAACCAACCCAGTTACAAAGTATTCAAAGTATACTAA
Organism: Orycteropus afer afer; assembly: GCF_000298275.1. Lineage (NCBI taxonomy): Eukaryota > Metazoa > Chordata > Mammalia > Tubulidentata > Orycteropodidae > Orycteropus > Orycteropus afer. The sequence goes on along the minus strand of NW_006922186.1, from coordinate 1,301,038 downwards.
GCTTCCAAGACTGTAAACAGGGAATCAGAGTCATCAATTGGTAAATGAGGACTACTAGAAACCAAAAAAGCTGGTATAAATAGTGCAGCTACACGATTCAAAATAGTGAGGAACTCAAGAAAATTGCAAAATAGTGAGGAACTCAAGGCAATTGCAAGATAGAATAGAATGTTCCAAACTTGGGAAGAAAATTGAAAGTCACAGGATAACCACAAGGAAAAATAATAAACCTTTACATCAAAATATAAAAACACATAATAAAATGACAACAACAAATTCATACTTCTTGATAACTACACTGAATGTAAGTGAATTAAATGCACCACTCAAGACACTGAGAGTTGCAGACTGGATAAGAAAACATAACCCAATAATATGCAGTCTAAAAAGACATACCTTAGAGACAAAGACAAAAATGGACTACAAATCAAAGATTGGAAAAAAATATATCAATCAAATGGCAATCAAAAATGAGCAAGGGTGGCAATATTAATTTCTGATAAAATTGACTTTAAGACAAAAATCAGCATAAGAGATAAGGAAGGACATTATATAATTATTAAAGGATTGATTGAATGAGGGGGCATAATCATAATAAATAACTATGCACCCAATTAAAAAGCCCCAAAATACATAAAGCAGACTTTAACAGAATTGAACAGAAAAATAGATGGCTCCACAGTAATAGTAGGAGACTTTACTATACCACTTTCAGTGAGAGATAGAACAACTGGGTAAAAACTCAACAAATATGCAGAAGAATTAAACAATGCAATCAACCAACTTGATGTTTTAGACATCTATAAAGAATTTCATCCATAAAGAACAACAGCACAATATACATTCTTTTCCAGCACACATGGAACATTATCCATGATAGACCCTATGTTAAGCCACAGAGCAAGCCTCAATAAATTAAAAAACAATGTAATACTGCAAAGTATCTTCTCAGATCAAAATATTATAAAATTACATGTCAATCATAGGAAGAACAAAAGGAAAAGAGCAAACACATGGAAACTGAGTAACATTCTCTTCAAAAACAACTGGATAATAGAAGAAATAAAATAAGAATTGAAAAAATGCTTTGAATCAAAGGAGAATAAAAACAAAACATACCAAAATCTTTGTGACACAGCAAAAGTAATGATCAGAGGGTAATTTATAGTAATACATGCACAGAGCAAAAAGGCAAAAAGAGCCATAATCAACAGAATAACCCAACATCACCTACAATTATATATTTTCTAAAAAGCGGGAAAAAAAATCCTACTGTCACCAGAAGAAAAGAAATAATAAAGATTCAAACAGAAATAAATGAAACAGAAAATAGAAAAGACAATAGAAAAATCAGCCTGACTAGAAGTTGGTTCTTGGAAAAGATTAATAAAATCAACAAACAACTGGCAAACTTAACAAAGGAAAAGAGGGAGAGGATACAAATAACATGGACAGGAAATGAAATGTATGATGTCATAACAGAACCAAACAAAATGAAAAATGATAATATCAGGATACTATGAAGAACTGTCCACCACTCGTCTGTCAGTTTGTCATACTGGGTGGCTTGTGTGTTGCTGTGAGGCTGGAGGCTATGCCACCGGTATTTCAAGTATCAGCAGGATCACCCATGGTGGATAGGTTTCAGTGGAGCTTCTAGATGAAGACAGACTTGGAAGAAGGAAGGGGCCATCCACTTATCAAAGAACTGGTCAGTGAAAACATTATAAATAGCAGTGAAGCACTGTCTGATATATTACTGGAAAATTTTATCAATAGCCTTAAAACTTTGTCTTATATAGTGCTGGAAGATGAGCCCCTGAGGTCAGAAGGCACTCACAACTCGACTGGGGAAGAGCTCCCTCCTCAAAGTACAGTCAACCTTAATGCTGTGGATAGAGTAAAGCTTTCACGCCCTTCACCTGGTGATGTGGCACAACTCAAAAATGGGAAGAAACAGCTGCAAACATCCATTAATAATTGGAACATGGAATGTACAGAACATGAATTTAGGAAAATTGGAAGTTGTCAAAAATGAAATGGAACGCATAGAGATCCTAGGCATTAGTGGGCTGAAATTGACTGGTTTTGGCCATTTTGAATCAGACAAACATATGATCTACTATGCCAGAAATGATAAATTGAAAAGAAATGGTGTGGCATTTATTGTCACAAAGAATGTTTCAAAATCTACCCTGAAGTACAATGCTGTTAGTAATAAGATAATATCCATAAGCTTACAAGGAAAACTAGTTAATACTAATACAATTCAAATTTATGCACCCACTGCCAAAGCCAAAGATGAGGAAATTGAAGATTTTACCAACTTCTGCAGTCTGAAATTGACCAAACATGCAATCAAGATATTGGTTATTACTGGTGATTGGAATGCAAAAGTTGGAAACAAAAAATAATCAACAGTAGTCGGAAAATATGGTCTTGGTGTAGAAATGATGCTGAAGATTGCATGATAGAATGTTGCAAGACCAAAGACTTATTCATTCCAAATACCTTCTTTTAATAAAATAAACAACAGCTATATGCATGGAGTTCACCAGATGGAATACACATGAATCAGATTGACTACATCTGTGGAAAAAGGCTATGGAGAAGCTCATTTTCCTCAGCAAAAGCAAAGTCAGGAGCTGACTGTGGAACAGACCATCAACTACTCATATGCAAGTTCAAGTTGAAGTTGAAGACAATTAAAACAAGTCCAAGAGAGCCAAAATATGATCTTGAATATATCCCTCTTGAAATTAGAGATCATCTAAAGAATAGATTTGATGCATTGAACACCAGTGACTGAAAACCAGATGAATTGTGGGATGACATCAAGAATATTGTACATGAAAAACAAAAGATCATTAAAAAGACAGAAAAAGACCAAAATGGATGTCAGAAGAGACTCTGAAACTTACTATTGATGGAGAGTAACTAAACCAAATGGAAGAAATGACATGATCAAAGAGCTGAATGGAAGATTTCAAAGAGCAGCTCAAGAAGACAAAGTGAATTATTATAATGAAATATGCAGACACATGGAGTTAGAAAACCAAAAGGGAAGAACATGATCAGCATTTCTCAAGCAGAAGGAACCTGTGAAAAAATTATAAGCCTCAAGTTGCAATATTGAAAGATTCTATGGGCAAAATATTGAATGATGCAGGAAACATCAAAAGAAG
>NW_006922186.1:1294230-1296389 GCF_000298275.1 Orycteropus afer afer | reverse complement strand
GAGATGGATTGATACAGTCGCTGCAACGATGAGCTCAGGTTTAGCAAGGATTGTGAGGCTGGCGCAAGATCGGGCAGTGTTTCATTCTGTTGCATATAGGGTCACCATGAGTCGGAGTCAATTCAACGGCACCTAACAACAACAACAACAACATGGAGAACTGTACTAAAATGAATTTGAAAATCTAGAGGAAATAGACAGAGTTCTAGAAATATACCACTTACCTAAACTAACACATACTAAGGTGGAAAATTTGAACAAAGCCATAGCAAAAGAATTTTAACAGGTCACAAAAATAGTAACACCAAAAAATGTCCTGGCCTAGACGGTTTCACTGGGTAATTCTACTAAACATATAGATAACTGACAAAAATCCTACTCAAACTATTCCAGAATATAGAAAAAGATGGAATCCTCCCAAATTAATTTTATGAAGAAAACCTAACCTTGGTTTAAAAAAACCAGGCAAGGACATCACTAAAAAGGAAAACTACAGACCAATATCCCTCATTAATATAGACATAAATCTTCAACAAAATTGTGGCCAATAGACTCCAACAACATGAAAAAAATAATACATCATTACCAAATGAGTTTCATACAAGGTATACAACAATGCTTCAACATTAGGAAAACAATCAATGTAATACATCACATAAGTAAAATAAAGGAAAAGAACCATATGCTCATATAAATTGATGCAGAAAAGGCATTTGATACAATCCAACATTAGTTCCTTATTAAAAAAAAAAACTCAGAAAAATGGAATAGAAGTGAAATTTCTCAACATAATAAAGGGCATATATGCAAAACCAACAGCCAACATTATTCTTGATAGAGATTAAAACCATTATGAATGGGAACCAGAGAATGATGCCCTCTATTTCCACTTCTGTTCAACATTGTATTGGAAGACCTACCCAGGGCAATAAAGCAAGAAAGAGAAATAAAATTTATCCAAGTTGCTAAAGAATAAGTAAAACTATCCCCACTTGCAGATGATATGAGCCTATACATAGAAAACCAAAAAGAGTCAGTAAGAAAACTAGTGGAACTAAATGAGTGATTTCACATAGTGGCAGGATACAAGATCAACATAGAAAAATCAGTTAGATTCCTCTACACCAGCAAAGAGATTGCTGAAAAGGAAATAAAGAAATCAATATCATTTACAACAGGTACCAAAGGATAAGCTACTTGGGAATAAACCTTACCAGGGATACAAAAGACCTACACAAAGAAAACTACAAAGCACTAAGGAAACTTTCTTTGTTGGTTACCAGGGGTGGGAGGGAAGGGGAAGGGAAGGAACATTGCAAAGCAACAACAACAAATAATAATAATAAAAAATAAGAGACCTAGATAAATGCAAGAACATACCATGCTCATGTATAAGAAGATTGAATACTAGATAATACCATTACTACCCAAAGCAATTAATGCAAAATTTAAGTGCAAACAATGCAGTGCCAATCCAGATTCTATCAACATTCTTTAAGGTTATGGAGAAACCAATCACAAATTTTATATGTAAAGGAAAGAGACCTCAGATAACCAAAGCAGTACTGAAGAAGAAGAACAAAGTAAGAGGTCTCACACTCCCAGATCTTGAAATCTACTATACAGCCACAGTTGTCAAAATAGCCTGGTATTGGTACAGTGACAGACACATAGACGAGTGGAACAGAATTGAGAACCCAGAAACAGAGCCATGGACCTATGGTCAGCTGATCTTTTATAAAGGGTCAAAATCCATTAAATGGAGAAGTGATAATTTCTTTTACAAATAGTTTTGGCAAAACTAGATATCCATTTGCAGAAAAAATGAAACACGATCTATTCCTAACACCATACACAAAAATAAACGGTAGATGGATCAAAGATTTAAATGTGACACCTAAAGCTATAAAATTCATCAAAGAAAAATAAGGGCAAATTTAGGGGCCCTAATTTATGGCATGGTCAGCCCCAGGGTTACAGGTGAGGAGAGACAACTCAGGGACACCCAGAGTAGCAGGCCGGAAGAGCAGGAGAAATGGGATAAAATCCAGGAAGCCAGAGAGAAGAGCAATCAGCCGAAGGGATTAGGTGAGGAGGGGAAACTCAGGCCCGCCCAGAGTAGCAGGCCGGAAGAGCAGGAGAAAGGGGATAAAAGCCTT
>NW_006922186.1:1285137-1287529 GCF_000298275.1 Orycteropus afer afer | reverse complement strand
ACACTCCAGGGGACATCAAGGTGAATTGGCATAACATATTCCACAAAAAAAAAACAATCCTCTACATCCTAATTTGTTGAGTACCAACTGGGGACTTAAAAGTATGTGAGGGATCTCACTAAAAATGAAAACTACAGACCAATATTCCACATAAATATAGATTCAAAAATACACAACAAAGTCATAGCCAATAGGTTCCAACAAGAAAACAGTATGTTATGACCAAGTGGGGTTCATATCAGTTATGCAATGATGGTTCAACACTAGAAAAACAACATCATTCATCACATAAGAAAAATAAAAGAAAAGAATCACATGATCATATCAATCAGTGCAGAAAAGGGATCTGATAAAATCCAGCACCCATTCCTAATAAAAACTCTTATAAAAATAGGAATATGAGGGAAATTGCTCAACATAATAAAGGGCATATATACAAAACCAACAGCCAACATTATTCTCAGTGGAGAGAGACTGAAACCATTCCCCTTGTGAAAGGGAACCAGACAAGGATGTGCTCTATCACCACTTTTATTCAACACTGTATTGGAAATCCTAGCCAGAGCAATAAGGCAAGAAAGGAAAATAAAAGGGATCTAAATTGATAAGAGAGAAGTAAAACTATTCCTATTTGCTGATGATATGATCCTATAGACAGAAAACCCAAGAGAATCAGCAAGAAAACTACTGGAACTAATTGAGAGATTTAGCATAATGGCAGGATACAAGATCAATATACAAAAATCAGTTGGATTCCTCTATACCAGCAAAGAGATCACTGATAAGGAAGTAAGAGAATCAATACATTTGCAATACTTAAATTAAAAAAAAAAATCCTTACTGCCATTGAATCAATTGTGCCTCATAGCAACCCCCATTAGGTTTTTGAGGCAGTAAATCTTTATGGAAGTAGATTGCTCAGTCTTCCTTCCGTGAAGTGGCTGGTGGATTTGAATCGTCAATGTTCTGGTTAGTAGTCAAGTGTTTTAAGCACTATGACACTAGAGCTCCTTATTTACAACACCTAGCATAAATAAATAAATAAATAAATAAATAAATAAATAAATAAATAAAATACTCAGGAATAAATCTTACCAGGGACACAAAAAGCCTATACAAAGAAAACTACAAAACAGTGCTTCAAGAAACCATAAGAGATCTACATAAATGGAAGAACATACCATGCTCGTGGATAAGAAGGTTGAACATTGTGAAAATGTCAATACTACCCAAAGCAATCTATACATTCAATGCATCCCAATCCAGAGCCCACCAACATTCTTCAAGGATATGAAAAAAAACAATCAATAATTTTATAAGGAAAGGAAAGAGACTTCAGATAAGCAAAGCACTATTGAAGAAGAACAAAGTAGGAGGTCTCACACTTCCAGATCTCAAAACCTGCTACATAGCCACAGTTGTCAAAATAGCCTGCTATTGGTACAATGACAGACACATACACCAGTGGAATACAATTGAGAACCCATAAATAGATCCATCAACCATTGGTCAGCTGATCTTTTACAAAAGGCAGAAATTCACTAAATGGAGCAGAGATAGTCTCTCTCCAACAAATGGTGCTGGCAAAACTGGTTATCCATTTGCAGAAAAATAAAACAAGATCCATACCTCACACCATGCCAAAAAACTAACTCCAGGTGGATCAAAGACTTAAATGTGAAAACTAAAAGTATAAAGTTCCTCAAGGAAAAATTAGGGGCAAATTTAGAGGCCCTAACTTATGGCATAAATAGGCTATCGAGCATTACCCAAAATGCACAAACAACAGATAATAAATTAAATGATTAAAAAATCAAAAAGCCAAATTCACTGCCATTAAGTTATTTCTGACTCAGAGCCACCCCCATTGGGTTGCTGAGGCTGTAAATCTTTACAGAAGTAGATTGCCCTATCTTCTTTCCTAGGAGAGGCTGGCAGGTTTGAACTGTTGACCTTCCAGTTAGCAGTCCAGTGCCTTATCCACTATGACACCAGATCTCCTCAACTAGATGATTGGGACCTTCTAAAAATTCATTTTTTTAAAATTGTGATTTGGGTGAATTTACAGAGCAAATTCACTTTCCATACAGCAGTTGACATATACATTGTCTCATATCATTGACCACAGTTTAACACAATGCAACAGCTCCCCTTCCACGTACTTCCCATAGTTACCTCTTCCCAGTGTCCATCCCTCCATATACTCCTGCTCCCTGAGCTGTCTCCCTCTGCATAAACAGCCCTTCTTTCTCCCATGATTGTTCTCTCCAAAGAGTGTATCTACTTGAGGTAAATGTTTAACTCATATGCCTGTGTTTTGTTTGGCTGGAAACCACAAGTGTGGGTTCAATTCCAGACCTGAAGGGCAGCTAGGGGCCATAGTCTCAGTGGT
>NW_006922186.1:1283194-1285037 GCF_000298275.1 Orycteropus afer afer | reverse complement strand
TCAACGAGATGGATTGATATGGTGGCTGTGATGATGGGCTCAAGTATAGCAGGGATTGTGGGGCTGGCGCGGGATCGGGCAGTGTTTTGTTCTGCTGTGCATGGGGTCGCTATGAGTCGGAAACAACTCGACGGCACTTAACAACAACAACAACAATTTATGACATAGACTGTCAAGCATAATCCAAAATGTACGTACAGCAGGACATAAAGTAGATGATTGGTACCTTCTAAAAATTAAATTTTTATGTGCTTCGAAACTTCTCCAAAAGAGAAAAAAAAAAAAGAGAGAGAGAGAGAGAGAGAACCTACAGATTGGGGTAAAATATTCAGCAACGACATAGCTGACAAGGGACATATCTCTAAAATTTACAGATAACTCCAACACCTCAACAACAAAAAGACAAACAATCCAATTATAAAATAGGCAGAAAACATGAATAGATTCTTCACCAAAGAAAATTTTCAGACAGCCAACAAACACATGAAGAAATGTTCACGATCATTAGCCATTAGAGAAATGCAAATCAAAACAACAGTGAGATACCATCTCACCCCAGCACTGATAACAAAGTAGAAGAACACAGAAAATAACAAATGCTGGTGAGGATGTGAAGAGATTAGGACTCTTATACATTGCTGGTGGGACTTTAAAATGATACATCTACTGTGGAAATCAGTATGGCAATTCCTAAAAAGTTGGAAATAGAAATACCTTTTGATCCAGCATTCCTATTACTAGGTATATACCCTAAAGAAGTGAGAGCCAGGACACAAACAGATACACGCATATCCATATTCATCGCAGCACTATTAGCAATACCAAAAAGATGGAAACAACTTAAGTGCCCATCAACAGAAGAATAAATAAGCAGACATACATACCACAATGGAGTACTATGCAACATTAAAGAAGAATGTAAAATCTGAGAAACACTGTATAACATGGATGAACTTGGAGGACATCATGCTGAGTGAAATAAGTTAATCATAGAAGGACAAATGTTGTATTAGTCCCCTATTATAAAAAATCAAGGAAAGGTTTATGTATGGAAGGAAGCTTGTTTTGTTGGTTACCTAGGATGGGAGAGGGGGAGGGAACAATGCTAGAAAGGTATAGACAAGTGTTGATTTGAATGAAGGAGAAGTCAATATACCAAATGCAAGCGACCAACACAATTATAAGGAAAAGGAAGACACAGAGAGGTGCACAAAAGTTATAGACAACAAAGATAAACCCTTTTACATATACAATACTGCATTATCAGTGATGACAAACATTAATCTATGGGTAAATGGGTAGAGAGGCTGAATGATCAGGTATGTCTAGGCAAAAGAGAATATACATATTTGTATGTGCTGTAACAATGTCCATTTATATAATAGAGCTAACAAGGTACAAAATCATGATAACTTCTTAGCCACAGCCAGCCTCCCTGAGGGAGAAATTGCTTGGAACTGTGGGCTCAAAACCATGGTCACAGGGGACATCAAGCTCAATTGGCATAACATACTACACAAAAATATTGTTCTACACACTACTTTACTGAGTAGTGACTGGTGTCTCAAAAGTTTGCAAGCAGCCATCTAGATGCAATGATGGGTCTCACCATGTCCAGAGCAAAGAAAAATGAAGAAAACCAAATACACATTGAAACAATTAGTCCAAAAGTCTAGTGGACCATGCGAACCTCAGCCAAATGACCATAAGACCAGAAGAACAATATTGTGCCTGACTACCACTGTCAACCACTTGGAAAGGGGTCAGTGAAAGAGACCCTGCATAGAGTGGGAGAGCAATTTGGAATGAAACTCAAAAATCATTAAAAAAAAAAAAAAAAAAA
>NW_006922186.1:1277079-1280411 GCF_000298275.1 Orycteropus afer afer | reverse complement strand
AAAAAAAAAAAAAAACATTCAGCAATGGCATATCGGAAAAAGGACTTATCTCTAAAATTTATAGCAAACTCCAACAGCTCAACAATGAAAAGACAAACAATCCAATTAAAAAATGGCAGAAAACATTATAGACATTTCACCAAAGAAGATATTCAAGTGGCCAAGAAACACGTGAAGAAATGCTCACCATCATTACCCATTAGAGAGATGCAAATCAAAACAATGAGATACCATCTCACCCCAGTACTAATAGCAATGTTCAATAAGACAGAAAATAACAAATGCTGGTGAGCATGTGGAAAGATTAGGACTCTCATACACTGTTGGTGGGACAATAAAATGATGCAACCATGTGGAAATCAGTATAGTGATTCCGTAAAAAGTTGGAGTTAGAAATACCATTTGGCCCAGCAATCCCATTACTAGGTATATATCCTAATGAAGTGAGAGTCAGGATAAGAACAGTATATGGACACCATGTTCATCACAACACTATTTACAATAGCAAAGAAATTGAAATAACCTAAGTGCCCATCAACAGAAGAATGGATAACTAAACTATGGTACATACACTAAATGGAATACTATGCAACACTGAAAATAATGTAGCATCTGTGAGACACCGCAGAATGTGGATGAACTTGGAGGACATTACACTGAGTGAAATAAATCACAATAGTACAGATATTATATTAGTTCACTATTGTAAAAACTCAAGGAAAGTTTTATATATAGAAGGAAGCTTTCTTTGTTGGTTACCTGGAATGAGAGGGGAAGAGAGGGAACACCGCTAGATAGGTAGAGACAACTATTAATTTGGGTGAAGGGAAGGGAAATATACCAAAAGCGAGTGATCAACACAGTGGCACTGAGAAAGAGGAAGACATAGAGACATATATGGGAGGTATAGACAACAAAGATGAACCCTTTTGTATATATAGTACTGCACTGTCAGTCATGGCAGGCATTGATCTATGGGTGGATAGATGGATGGACATGCTGAATGATCAGGTATGTCTATGCAGTGGGAAGTGTGCCCGTGACCATGAATAAGGTTGGTACACGATGTTTCTATATGCATATTTATATGTGTTGTAAGAATGTCTGGGTGTACGGTAGAGCTGACAAGGAGAACGATTATAGTGGCTTCTTGGCCACAGCCAGCCAACCTGAGGGAGCAAGTAGTTGGACCTGTGGGCTCGGAACCATGGTTGCAGGGGACATCAACCTCAATTGACATACATACTACACAAAAACATTGTTTTACATCCTGCTTTGGTGAGTAGCAACTGGGATCTCAAAAGTTGGCAAGTGGCCATCTAGATGCAATGATGTGTCTCTCCTTGTTCAGAGCAAAGAAGAATGAAGAAAACCAAAGGTATGTGGAAACAATTAGTCCAAGGGTCTAGTAGACCATGCAATCCTCAGCCGTGAGACCAGAAGAACTAGATGGTGCCCGGTTACCACTGTCAACCACTCTAAAGGGATCAGTGCAGGAGATCCTAGATAGAGAGTGGAATAACCATGTGAAACAGAACTCAAAATTATCAACAAAGACCAAGCTTACTGGTATGATAGAAGCTGGTAAGACCCCTGAGACTATGGCCCCTAGTTACCCTTCCAGTCTGGAACTTAACTCATTCTTGTGGTTTCCAGTCAAACAATAGACAGCCATATGGGGTGAACATTTCCATCAGGTATATACACTTCTTGGAGCAATCCATTGTGAGATGACAGAAGGTCAGTGTTTGCACAAGGAGATAGCTCAGAGGGTGGGAGAACATAGGAGGGAAGGACACAGGGAAGAGGTAACTACAGGGAGAAAATGGGAAGAGAGCTGTTACATTGTGGGGAGTTGCAATGTCATTAAGCAAAATGTGTATGAAATGCTCCATGGAAAATGAATTTGCTCTGTAAAATTTCACCTAAATCACGATTTTTTTTTTTTTTTTTAAGAAGAGCACATGAGAGGCCATTCAAGGTGCAACTACTGGTGTCTCCCTGAGCAGAACAATGAAGAATGAAGAAAATAAAAGACATTTGGAAACAATTAGTGCAAGAAAGAAATGGACCATTTGAACCTCTGCCTCCATAACCCTAAAGCTAGACAAACTAAATAGTGCAAGGTTACCAATGCTGACCACTCCAAAAGGGATCATAATAGCAGGTCTTGGATAGTTGTCATTAGGTGCCATTAAATCAACTCCAACTCATAGTGATCCCACGTACAACAGAACAAAACACTGCCTGGTCGTGTGCCATCTTCACAATTCTTATGATACTTGAGCCTAGCATTGCAGACACTGTGTCAATCCATCTCATTGAGGGTCTTCCCCTTTTTCTCTGATCCTCCACCTTACCAAGCATGATATATTTCTCCAAGGACTGTACCCTTCTGACTACATGACCAAAGTAGGTGAGATGAAGTCTTGCCATTCTTGCTTCTAAGGAGCATACTGGCTGCATTTCTTGAAGGACAAATTGATTCGTTCTTCTGTCAGCCCATGGCATTGTCTGTATTTTTCCCCAAGACCACAAGGCAAAGGCATCAATTCTTCTTCAATCTTCCTTATTCATTGTCCAACTTTCACATGCATATGAGGTAACTGAAAATACCATGGCTTGGATTAGATGCACCTTAGTCTTCAAAGTGACATCTTTGCTCTTCAACACTTCAAAGAGTTCTTTTGCAGCAGATAGAATGCAAGAAAAATATAGAACAAAACTCACAATTTTTAAAAAGAAAAACAGTGTTATTGATCTGATAGGCACTGGTGTAATCCCTGAGACTATGGCCCATAGTCACCCTTCCAAGCCTGGAATGGAAATCACCCTCCATGGCTCAACTTTCAGACAAACAATAGACAAGATGATGTGAACAGTAACACCAGAAAGGTAAGCTCTCCTTACAATAATCAACCATAGATCAAAAGGGCAGCTTTTGTCAAGAGTAAAGCAAAGAAGCCAGGAAGGAATAGGTAAAATGTAGGAATGGAAATGGGAAACACAGGGAGACAGTGCGAAGAATGCTGTTACATTGTGGTGATTGCAATCAGTGTCACAAAACAAAATGTGTATGTGCAAAGCAGCCATCTAGATGCAATGATGGGTCTCTCCTCATCCAGAGCAAAGAATGAAGAAAACCAAAGACACAAGGAAACAATTAGTCCAAGGGACTGGTACACCATGTGATCCTCAGCCTATATCACTGTAAGACCAGAAAACTTGATGCTATCGTTGTCAACCATTCAGAGGGAGATCTATGTAGGAGATCCTGGATAGAGTAGGAGAACAATGTGGAACAAAACTCAAGATCATTAAAAAAAAAAAAA
>NW_006922186.1:1276245-1276979 GCF_000298275.1 Orycteropus afer afer | reverse complement strand
CATATCATCAAACTTCCCAAAACCAAAGACAAAGAATCCTGAAAGCAGCATGAGAAAAATTAAAAGTTACCTACAAGGGTCAATCAATAAGACTAAGCTTGGATTTCTTGGCAGAAACCATGCCGGGGAGAAGACAATGGGATGGTATATATAAAATCCTGAAAGAGAAAAATTTCCAGCCAAGAATTATATACCCAGCAAAACTGTTGCTCAAATATGATGGTGAAATTAGGACCTTTGCAGATAAGCAGAAATTAACAGAATTTGTTAAAACCAGACCAATCTTACAAGAGATGTTAAAGGGAGTCATTTGGACAGAGAACCAACAACTGCAACAAGTGACCATTAACAAACATGATGATATAACCCAGAAACCAACCCAGTTATAGAAGTATCCAAAGTAAATAAGCCTATAAGATTCTAAACAGGGAACCAGAGACATAAATTGACATATGAGAACAACAGAACTTCTAAACAGTAGGGAAGTCAAGACAACTATAAGATAGAATGGACTGTTCTAAACTAGGGAAGAAAATTATAAATTACAGGGGAACCTCAAAGAAAAATGATAAACTTTCTCATCAAAATAAAAAAAGAGGACCAACACAAATATTTAGCAAATCCTAAAACAATAGCAACGAAGGAAGTGATAACACAATTCATAAACAAAATGAGCTCAGCACAGAAAATTATATGGAACAAAGAAATCAACACCATGAAAAAGCACATAACAA
>NW_006922186.1:1264020-1269965 GCF_000298275.1 Orycteropus afer afer | reverse complement strand
TTCAGTTCTGGAATTGAACCCACTCCTGTGGCTTCCAGCCAAACAAAAGGCAGTCATATGAGCTGAACATTTACATTAGGTAGATACATTCCTTGGAGCAATCAATCATGGGACAATGGAAGGGCTGTGTATGCACAGGGAGACAGCTTGTGGGGCAACTGTGCACGTGAGGGAAGGACACAGGTAAAAGGTAACTATGGGGAGGAAATGGGAAGAGAGGTGTTGCATTGTGGGAAATTGCAGTCAATGTCATGAGACAATGTGTATGTGAACTGCTGTATGGAAAATGAATTTGCTCTGTAAACTTTCACCCAAATCACAATAACTTTTTTTTTATTTATATGAATTGTTGAATGGAAAATCAATTTGCTTTGTAAACTTCCACCCAAATCACAGTAAAAAGTGAAAATGAAACAAAAAATGCCCTTAGGCACGAACTTCTCCATGCTCTGTTACAAATAAAGTCAGGCCCCTCTGGTAGAGTTGTGGAGTTCTCCATTCTAATGGTCTTCCTTCCCACTTTGGCAGAATATCTGTATCACTGAAAAGAAGCTGGAGATGGGTACAATTACCTGCCCCTCTCAGGGTGACATCTCTGTTTGGCAAGCAGGCCCTGGGTTGTGATGGTAGCCCTGGAATGCTTGGCTTACCATTTCCAGTAAGAAACCTTCATTCAGTGAACAAACAGGAGTAAGCACAATCAGAATCTAAGTATTCTTGGCCTGCCATACCTGGGCTAGAGCCCTCACTCTATGAGTGGGAATTGGGTAGAGAAAATGATCCCCAGTCTTCTCAATTGTACCTTCTTGGAATACTGTTTTCTCTGCCATACATGGCTAAGGGGTCTAAGAGTTGTTGGTGGCCTGCCCTTCTAGGAGTAAAATCATAGTCCTAGAGTAAAAGTTGGGAAAGAGTTAGCTCCCATATTCTTGGCCACACCTGAACACTTTCCATAAAGGGATGGATATGTAAATAAGTTGTGACTCAAATGTCACAGACTCTTGCTGCTCTTACTGAAAATTAATAGATTCTGCTAATAAAGGTTTCTCTCTTTGCTATATGCACTTGGAACAATTTTTGCAAGCTTTAAATGTTTTCTTAAAATAATTTTTCGCCAGTTAAATAGTTGTCTCACATAGTAGAGAGTCCACCAAGCTATTTGCACTGCCATTGCAACAGCCTGGCTTGTAGAAACACTTAGTCTTAGAACAGAAATATTGCAAAGGCTTCATAGAATTTAAAGAAATAATGTTTATTAGAATTGATTATGTCAGGCAGACAGACAGGTAAGAAGAAAGTTGCCCCAGAAAGGAAAACAGCATGTGCAAAAGAAAGTGTAAATAAGCATGAGAGATTTTGTGTAGATGCTAGAGGTCAAATAGTTGAAGTGAGGAAGTTGGGCTAAGAAGCTTGAACCTTATCCTACAGGCAATTGGAAGCTATGACAGGGCTTCTGAATGGAGTTGTTATGTACCGTCGAGTCAGACCCGACTCATAGTGACCCCTCCTTGGGTTTCCGAGGCACTATCACTATGGAAGTAGATTGCCCCATCTTCCTTCCGAGGAGCGGCTGGTAGGTTTGAACTGCCAGCCTTCTGATTAGCAGTCAAGTGCCTTAGGCACTATGCTATGACCTGAAAAGATCTGCATTTAAGACAGGTCATGCTGGCTAAGGTACTAAAAAATTTAAAAGGTATTAAATTTAATCCAAGGCTTTGCTGAAGCATGCAAATAAAGATGAGAATGTAGTTAGCAGCCAGGACAATGTTTCTAAATTCTTGTATCTACCAGATGAAGTCTATTTAATTTATTAATGTAAATCACAATTCCCACTCATAACTAAAGTAATTAATTAAGAAAGTAATAAAAATAGATATGCTTCTCTGGTCAGAATATCTGCATATTTATTCAACTAATTACTTAAAACACATATGCAATTTATCTTAAAAGAATACATACGCTGGTGTTTCTCTAAGTGAAGTTAATGGAAAAATAAAAATGAATCTTTGCTTTAAAATGTATTGTGCATCCTCAAAAAACTAGAGGTAGAGCTACCATATGATCCAGCAATTCTACTCCTATGTATATACCCAAGATGCCAGGTGATGCAGTGGTTAAAATGCTTGGCAGCAAACAAAAAATTGCCAATTTGAATCCAACAGCCATTCTGTGGGAGACAGATATGACAGTCTGCTTTGATAAAGATTATAGCCTTGAAAACACTAGGGATCTAATAGAAGTGACACAGACATTGCAGCACTATTCACAATAACAAAAAGATGGAAACATAAGTGGGCATCCACAGATGAATGGATAGCTAAAATATGGAATATACATACAATGGGATACTACTCAGTGATAAAGAAAAAGAAGCTCACAAAACATCTTGGGAACATGGATGAACCTGGAGAACATTATGTTGAGCAAAATAAGTCACTCACTATATATGTATATATATATATATATGGGTGTGTGTGTGTGTGTGTGTGTGTGTGTGTATATATATATAGTGTGCTGTCTCTTTTATGAAATGACATGAGAAATAAATATACAGAAACTAATGTTCCTTAGTGATTACCATGGATGGAGAGGAGAGAGGAATTCACTTTCTAGGTAGTAGATACTTAGTAGATACTTGTTACTTTTGGTAATGGAAAAGATAACACTAAATGAGGATGCAGTGTACACAGCTTGATAAAGGTAAATGATGTCACTAAAAAGTACACAAAAAAACGGGCCTGTCGGTAATTTTTATGGCATGCATAATTTTGAAACAACACAAAAACAACCAAAAAATATGTGTGGGTAGATATGTATGTATGTAGGCATGTATATATGTAGGCATATAGGCATATATGTGTTTAGGTATGCATATACATTTGTATATATAGGTATTACAAACCAAACTCACTGCTGTGGATTCGGACCCGACTCATAGCGACCCCTCCTTGGGTTTCCGAGGCAGTATCACTACGAAAGTAGATTGCCCAATCTTCCTTCCAAGGAGTGGCTGGTGGGTTTGAACCACCAGCCTTCTGGTTAGCAAATGTCTTAGCCACTACGCCACAAGAGCGCCCATATATAGGTGTATGTACATGTATATTCATCTATGTGGCTGTATGCATATATATTCATATACTTAATAAAGCCATAGGAGGCACAGTTATGGATACTTCTTAGACATAACCCAACAACTCGCAGGATTGGATTTCTGGTTTGAAGGATTAGAACCATGGTCTCATGAGACATCTCAGTCAATTGGCATAATAGTTCATAAAATATTGTTCTACATCCTAGTTTGGTGAGTAGTGTCTGAGGTCTTAAAAGCTTCTGAGTGGCCAAAGATTCAAAGAAGAAACTCTCTACAGGGCAGTCTATACAAACCACAGCCTCATCTACCCTGAGGCCAGAAGAACTAGATGGGGCCTGGCTATCATGACTACTCTATTCGAGATCACAATAAATGGACCATGATAGAGTGGGAGAATAATATGGAAAAGAATTTCAAATTCCTAAAAGGGAAATAAAAGAAATATACCAACAGTTTAGTTCAGAGTAGAGGAATCCTCAAGATTATTGTCCTGAGATACTCTTCAAAATTTTAGCCAATACTAATCCTTGAGGTCACCTTGCAGCTAAACAACAGAATGGCTCAAAAATAATGACTATCACACATAAGTACTGTGCTTCTTTAAAAAATTACTTATATGAGACCAAATGGTGAACAATTACTTAAAAATCAAGATGAGAATGTAAGGAGTCAGAGAAACTACATTAATGCAAACAGAATGACAACAATGGAAATAATGAAAATATTCAAATATTGTGAAGAATGTAATCAATGTAACTGAATGACTTTTTTTAGACATTGTTGAATGGGAACTGAAAACATGATAAAATATTATTTCAAAAAATGTATAATTTCTTAAAATGTATTGGTGTTGCTTTGAATATGTATTTTTATGTAAGAAAGCTATTTTTGTGAAACAAACTAGTTAAAATGAATGATCACTAGAATAGCCATCAAGTGTCACGTGTTCTATTCTATACTTTTGCTGTGGGCTCTTTAGATTCCCTTCCATTCTTTAAGATAAATGTCTCTTCCTCTGCAATAAATAAATAAATAAGAAGAGGAAGTTTGAATTAGGCAACCTCTAAGAACCCTTACAGTTCTTACATCCATAATTAATGAGTTTTTCTGGTAAAATATCTCCAAATACATTATTTAAATCAAGCTACTTAAGAATGCCTTGGAAGTATGACCTCAAAACTTGAAATGACTGGTAAATTTAACTATATAGTTTAAAACATCTACACATAAAAACATATAAGCAAAATTAAAAGATACACTAGGAAAACTATTTGTAATACATATGACAAACCCCCCCCAAAAAACAAACTCACTGCTGTTGAGTTGATTCGACTCATAGCAACCTCTCCTTGGATTTCAGAGGCAGTATCTCTATGGAAGGAGATTGCCCAATCTTCCTTTTGAGGAGTGCCTGGGGGATTTGAACCACTAGCCTTCTGGTTAGCAGTCAAATGCCTTAGGCACTACACTACCAGAGCTCCCATACATATACAAGCATCCAAATTTCTTTGCATGCAAAGAGCTCCATAAATCTATAAGAAACTGATGAAAAGTGAAACAACAAATGGTGAAAGGCCAAGAACAGGCAGTTCACAAGAAAAGAAAAATAAATGGACAATAAAAGATGACCAATCTCACTCATAATTAAAAAGAGGCAACTTAAAATAATGACAAACTCTTTTACACTTATCAGATTAAAAATTTTAATAGCATCCAATGTTTGCAGTGAAGAGGGTAATATATATCAGCATTTAAAGTATGCATTTACAGTTGACCCTCGAACATCTTGGAGGTTAGAGGCATTGATCCTCATGGAGTCGAAAATCTGTGTACAACTTTTAAGTCCCTAAATACTTAACTACTAATAACTGACTGTTGACTAGAAGTCTTACCGATTACATAAACAGCTGATCAACACAATTCTTACCATGCAGTTACCAGATTTTCACACAAAGACACTCATACACATACACAACACATAAGTTAATTAACTGCACGACAGGATGATCAGTTACTATTCATTGAGTGGAAGTGAATCATCATATTGAGTAGACTGAGGAAGATTAAAATGAGGGATTGGGTGTTGCTGTCTCAGATGTGGAAGAGGTGGAGGAGGTGGAAGAGGAGGCAGAAGAGACAGGCAAACTCAGTATAATTTTATGAAAATACATTGTAATTTCTAAATTTTTTGCTTTTTCATTTTTCTAAAAATGTTTCCATACAGTACCAATACTTCTCCACTGTTTGCTTTAGTTTCAATACTTGTATCATAGAAATGCACATGTCATAAAAGAAGTCAAAAGCAATCTTGAATAATCAGAAACTTTCTGCCAGATTCTATAATGTCAATTTGTTTTCTGGCACTGGTTCATTTACATCTTCTTCCTTAACACCTGGCACTGATTCAGAAGCATTCATCTCCACCAAGTCACCCTCTGTTAATTCCTCTGATGTGGTGTCTATTAGTTAATTTCTTAAAAATCCATATACTGAAAAAAATCCTCATGTAAGTGGACCCGTGCAGTTCAAACCTGTGTTGTTCAAGGTTCACCTGTACACTTTTATCAAACTACTTCATATCTAAAAATTTATTTTACAGTTATACGTGCAAAAGTAGACTAATAAACCTATACAATCATATTAACTAACATTTATATAGTACTTATTATGTGCCTCCAGCCCTCATCTGTCAATTTGTCATACTGTGGTGACTTGCATGTTGCTTTGAAGCTGGAAGATATGCCATTGGTATTTCAAATACAAGCAGGGTCACCCATGGTGGGCAGGTTTCAGCAGAGTTTCCAGACTAAGATAGACTCAGAATAATGAAGGAGCCATCCACTTCTCAAATAAT
>NW_006922186.1:1263192-1263890 GCF_000298275.1 Orycteropus afer afer | reverse complement strand
TTGAACCACCAGCCTTCTGGTTAGCAGTCAAGTGCCTTAGCCACTACGCTACCAGAGCTCCTTCCTCAGAGTATAGCTGACCTTAATGACATGGATGGAGTAAAGTTTGTGGGACCTCCATTTGCTCAAAACGGGAAGAAACAGGTACAAACATCCATTAATAATCAGAACATGGACAGTAGGATGTATAAATGTAGGAAAATTGAAAGTTGTCAAAAATGAAATGGAACATATAAAGATTGATATCATAGGCATCAGTGAGCTGAAATGGACTGGTATTGGCCATTTTTAAAATTATGTTTTGGATGAAAATTTACAAAGGAAATTTGTTTTACATTCAACAGTTCATGCACATTTGATTTCACGGCCCCAATTACCAACCTCAGCCATAAAAAACTCTCCCTCCCCATGACTATGCCTCTCTGTGTCCTTCTTAACTGTGCATTCCTGTGTGTCCAGCTTTTGCTCTCTGTAAATGCTGCCCCTCTGTTGTGGTACTGGCTATTTTGAATCAGAAAATCATATGATCTACTATGCCAGGAATGACAAATTGAGGAATGGTGTGGCATTCATGGTCACAAAAAAAGAGAAAAAAAAGTTGCAAGATGTATCCTGAAGTACAATGCTGTCAGTGATAGGATAATATCCATACATGTACAAGGAAGACTCGTTAATATTGTTGTTGTTGTTGTTATTTG
>NW_006922186.1:1262426-1263092 GCF_000298275.1 Orycteropus afer afer | reverse complement strand
GTAAAGCCAAAAATGAGGAAATTGAAGACTGTTACCAGCTTCTGCAGTCTGAAATTGACTAAACATGCAATTAAGATATATTGATTATAACTTGATCACAAAGCAAAAGTTGGAAACAAAGAAAAATAACTGGCAGTTGGAAAATATGGCCTTGGTGATAGAAATGAAGTCAGACATCACATGATAGAATTTTGTAAGACCAATGACTTATTCATTGCAAATACCCTTTCCCAACAACACAAACGGCAGTTATAAACATGGACCTCACCAGATGGAATACACAGGAATAAGATTGACTGTATCTGTGGAAAAAGGCTATGGAGAAGCTCAATATCTTCAGCCAAAATGAGGCCAAGAGCTGACTGTGGAACAGACCATCAACTACTCATATGCAAGTCCAAGTTGAAGCTGAAGACAATGAAAACAACTCCATGAGAACCAGAATATGACATTGATTATATTCCACCTGACTGTAGAGACCATCTGAAGAACAGATTTGATACATTGAACACAGATGATGGAAGCCCAGATGAGTTGTGGGATGCCATCAAGAATATCATACATGAAGAAAGCAAATGGTCATTACCAAGAGAGGAAAGGAAGAAAAGACCAAAATGGATGTCAGAAAAGACTCTGAAACTTGATCTGAATGGAGAGTAGCTAAAG
>NW_006922186.1:1260567-1261734 GCF_000298275.1 Orycteropus afer afer | reverse complement strand
GGCTGGGGAACAAACAGAGAAGGTGAAGAGAAAGGTGGGCTGAATTGTGGACTTTTGCCGGTCCGGAGGTGCTGCCATTTTGAAGGGTTTAAAAAGCTTCTTGACTATTTTGAATATTTAAAGAGACAGCACTCTCGCAGATTCCTGGGGGTTAAGAACACTTTCAGCTTTCCAGCAACCCCAAGGACACACGGGACCTGCAAGACCGAAAAGGTACGACTTTCCTCTTGTTACTCTTACACCCCACACCCCCTTGGTGAATGGAGGTGTGGCCACCCTCCACTGGCACCTAAATTCTGCGCCCACAGGAACTCCATCACAGTCTGTGTGCTCAGACAGAGCCTGGGTGCCCTGCTCTATCCTCCACTGATTGTTTTTTTCTCCTTTTTCATTTCTATTTTTTTCTTTTTCGCTTTCTTCTTCCTGGTGATTAGTTTGCTTGTATTTGTCTGTTTTAAAACAACTAATAATATTAATACTTTTGATCTTTTTATTATTATTCTTAATCTTCCCCTACCAGGTCCCAGTTTTCAGCATTTTTCCTTTAACCTGTGCCTGGTTGAAATTTTATTTTTTTAATTTAAGGTTGTTTTTTTTTCCTCCTTTTTTCCTCATGATTAACCCTATTCTTTGTTTTTCTTTTTGCATTTTTCCCACATTTTCTTCAATTCTTATTCTCCTTCCCTAATTTTTTTTTTTCTTAGTGCCCTATCCCCAGATATTGCAGGTTTTATTGTTTTTACTTCTTTTTTTCCCTTTTTTCTTTTTATGGTTACTGTTCCTGTGTGATCACATGCTGTGTTTTTCGTCCATGGACTTTTAGTTTTTTAATGGTTATTCAATTGTAATCTGTCTCTAACTGAGTGGGAGACAAAAACAGTCCCCATTAAGACACAACTACACCCACAACTTCTCCAACTTCACTTGCTGGTGAGAGCCACTACCTCCTTCTCCACCAATGGGCCAATGATAAAAAAACACCAAAAAGAGCCTGAATCACCCGTGGCTAATCTTCACAAATAGTTAACATAGACCTAAATACAACAATGCCACAATGCCTCGGAAGCAACAGACCATCACAGTCCACACAAAGAAGCAGGATAAAGTGGTAGAAACACGGGAGAGGATGCAGACCCAGAACACATCCCTGAGGAAGAAGCAGCATTG
>NW_006922186.1:1225574-1229785 GCF_000298275.1 Orycteropus afer afer | reverse complement strand
AGTCATAAGCCACCAGAGCAGTTGTCCCTGAAGCCCTTGGTGACCAGGACTGATCTTTAGGTCAATTCTCAGGTCCCAACACCACTTGGAAATATTCAGGCTGTTGGTCTCATCATAGTAGCTGACAGTCCCCAACTCTGACCATCTCTGTACTCACTGTTTTCATTCAGGTTTTTCCACTAGTTGGTGCCTAATCCACTTCCGTATAGTTCCTTTCAAAACTCAGTGTTCTAGGATTATCTTCTGTATCTCTGTCCATTGGTTATTTTATTTGTTGAAGAGGGTCTGTGTTGCTTGTCTGCCTATTCCTCCATCTTACCAGAAGTCCCCTGTTCAATTTTCTTTAAAGTTATTGACTATATGTCTTCAGGCAGTGGTTGAATATGCTAATATTTATGTTACCTTGGTGTGACCTTGTTATAGTCACATGCAAGTTGTTCAGATTCAAGAAAAGAGAATTTCCAATAACATTAGGGAACCATACTCTCATTCTTCAGATAAATGGTCTAGACTGATGAAAATCAAATAGAGTGGGTATGAGTAGCAGCATCGGAATATATATAATAACCTCTGGGAGAAAGTATCCTACAGAGAAGCATATTCAAAACTATAATTTCTCTGATTGTTCTGGCACAGTGCCTTATTTATTCATTTATTTATTTAAGTTTGGGAGCTCTGGTTTAGGGATGTAATAAATAAAACTCTAATGTTTCTTGAAAAAGGAAACATGCTAATTACAAATGTCCATTTTTGAGCCTCAGTAAGTCTGGAGAGGAGCCTATGAATCAGCATTTGTAAAGATACCCTTTATAGGTGCTCTTAAGACAACAGTTTACAAATCCTGTCACAGATTGTCTGGGAAACCTCCCAAGCATTATATACTCCATAATGGATCAGTCTGTGCATGCTAAGAGTCAGAAAGAGTGACAAGTAGAGAGTTGGCACACCTTTAGAACAAACTCAGAACAAAAAAACATGGATTCCAACTTCAGGCACTGTGAAATGGAGTCACCAATTATCTCAAAGGACAATGAGTTTGTAAAATGTGTTAATGGACCATGAACTGATTCAAATCTCTAAATTAAATCATAATAGTAGGTGAATCCTGGCAGCTCAAACATCTCACAGAAGTGGCTTTGCCTAAACTGCTTCCCATCCTCATACCCAGAGTTAGTGCATGCACACATACACACACACACATTAAACCCACAACAACTCTTAGTCTTCAATCAAAAAGTAGGGTTGGATATATATAAAGGTTCTTTTCTCTGACTCTTCTTGTTATCCACTCTCTCAGGACTGTACCATAATATTTAAGTATGAGCTCTAGTGCCAGGCCACCTTGGTTCTAATCCTGACTCTAACACTCTCTAGCTGTGTGACCTTAATTACATAACTTCTAACTATCTAAGCACCTTACAAACCATTTAGGCATCTCCTCTTTGCCACATCATGCCCATTTTACTCTGTTATACTTCTATAATCTACCCTCTCTTCTCCTTTACTCAAACAACTCTCTTAAATCATGTCTTTATAATCTCTCTCTGTGTCTCATAAATAGTCCCCTTATCTCCAATCTCTGACTCACTATCCTGTACACGTCATCCATCAGCCCTGTGGTCATAATTTTCTTTCTAAATCCTTCATCTGATAAGTTCAACCCTCTTTTCAAAAACATGTACCAAAGTTCAAACTCCTTAGCTTGGAATCAAGGCCTTTTATGATTTGGCCCCAAACTATACTTTCAAACAGATTTCCCCCTTTACACTTATTTTTATACATCCTACATTGCAATTACAGTGAACTACTTTATATTCCCATCTGTGACCTTCAAAGTTATCTATGACATTGCTTGTGACTTTCCCTCCAGCTGGAATGCCTTTTCTATCTCCTGCTTTCAAATCCTAACTATTCTTCAAGGCCCAGTTCATATGCCAGTCTCTCTGAACTGTCACCAAAACTCTCTTCTACTATATTATATTTGACAGAAGAGATCATGTCTGATTCCTTTCCCCTTTATACTATCTACAGATTCTACTACTGTGCCAGGTATAGAGTGAATTCTCAATAAGTATATGATGCAAATGGGTGGTTTCCCATGCTCCATATTTTCTCTTCTACAGTAGAATGGCAAGGCATATGCCCAGGGTGTCCTAAGACCACATTGTGGGAAAGTCTTCCTAGAGCTAATTTATGTTCCTTTACTGTTCATTTATGTGTCAAAATTTTCATAGGCCTGGGAGAATAAGAATCATTATTAATAATACATGTCTCCTATTACTGTGAAAGTCACATGTCATAGCTACCACTTCATAACAATATATACTATTTCCATTAAAGCTAGCAAAAAGAAACTGAGGTAAAATCAGATAAATAGATTGTTTTAGATCACATGGTAAGTGTATTCATTTTTTATTGCTGAATAACAAATGACAAAAAGTATAACACCATAAAACAATAACTATTTATTGTCTCACAGTTCTATAAGTTAGAAGTTCTGGTAGACTTATCTGGGTTTCTGTTCAAGGTCTTACAAGACCCAAAAATCAAGGTGTCAGCCAGGCTAGACTCTAACATGAAGGTTCTGGGAGAGGAATCCAGCACCAAATTCAGTAGTGGTTAACATAATTCATTTCTATGTAGTAGTAGGCCTGAAGTCCCTATTTTCATGCTGACTGTCAGCCAGAGATCATTCAAAAAGGCCATTTTCTCCATAATTCCAGCAATAACATATACTGGTTCCTGAATTTACAAAACCAATCGTACTGAAGGAAGAAGTCGAATCTGCACTGAAGGAATTGGCGAAGAACAAGGCTCCAGAAATTGACGGAACACCCATTGAGATGTTTCAACAAATGGAATCCCTGCTGAAGGCAATCACTCTGTTGTGCCAAGAGATTTGGAAAACAGCTACCTGGCCAACTGACTGGAAGAGATCCATATTTGTACCCATTCCAAAGAATGTGGAAATTATCAAACAATATCATTAATATCACAAGCAAGTAAAATCTTACTGAAGATAATTCAAAAATGGTTGCAGCAGTATATTGACAGAGAACTTCTAGAAATGCAAGCTGGTTTCAGAAGAGGACGTGGAATGAGGGATATCATTGTTTCTGTCAGATGGATCTTGGCTCAAAGCAAAGAATACCAGAAAGATGTTTACTTGTGTTTTATTGACTATGCAAAAGCATTTGTTTGTGTGGATCATAACAAATTATGGCTAACATTGAGAAGAATGGGAATTCCAGAACACTTAACAACTCATGAGGAACCTGTACACAGATCAGGGGGCTGTTGTTTGAACAGAACAAGGGGACATGCATGGTTTAAAATCCAGAAGTGAGTGCATCAGGGTTGTATCCTTTCACCATACTTATTCAATCTGTATGCTGAGCAAATAATCCAAGAAGCTGGACTAGATGAAGAAGAACATGATATCAGGATTGGAGGAAGAATCATTAACAACCTGTGGTACACTGACAACACAACTATGCTTGCTGAAAGTGAGGATGACTTGAAGCACTTACTGATGAATATTGAAGAATACAGTCTGCAGTATGGATTACATCTCAACATAAAGAAAATGAAAATCCTCACAACTGAACCAATAAGCAGTATCACAACAAAGGAGAAAAGACTGAAGTTGTCAAAGACTTCACGTTGCTTGATTTTACAATTGATGCCAATGGAAGAGGCAGTCAGGACATCAGAGGACATATAGCACTGGGCAAATAGGCTGGAAATGAACTCTTTGAAGTGCTGAAGAGCAAAGATATTTCCTTGAGGACTAAGGTGCGCCTAACACAAGCTATGGTAATTTAAATCGCCTCCTATGCATGTGAGAACTGGACAATGAATAAGGAAGACTGAAGAAATGTTGATGCTTTTGAGTTGTGGTGCTGGCAAAGAATGCTGAAAGTGCCATGGACTGTTAAAAGATCTAACAAATCTTTTCTGGAGGAAGTGCAGCCAGAATGCTCCTTGGAAGCAGGAATGGCCAGACTTCATCTCACCTACTTTGGCCATGTTCCCAGAATGACCATTCCCTGGAGAAGGATGTCATGCTTGGTAAGGTGGAGGGTCGATAGAAGAGGGGAAGGCCCTTAAGGAGATGGATTGACACAGTGGCTGCAGGGATGGGCTCAAATATAGGAAAGATCATGTGGTGGAACGGGACAGGGCAGTGTTTCATTCTGCTATGCAGAGTG
>NW_006922186.1:1220699-1225474 GCF_000298275.1 Orycteropus afer afer | reverse complement strand
TGCAGAGTGAATAGGGTCACTATGAGTCAGAGATGACTCAACGGCACCTAACAACAACAACAGGGATTGTGAAAGATGGCATATGACTGGGAAGTGTTTCATTCTGTTGTACTTAGGGTCATTATGAATCTGAATCAACTAGTAGGCACGTCAACAACAGCAAAGTAGAGGTTCAATGAAAATGAGAAGTCCCTCTGGATTGACACAGTGGCTACAATGATATAGGCTCAAGTATAGCAAGGATTGTGAGGATTGTGCATAACTGGGCAGTTTTTTCTTCTGTTGTACAAAGTGTTTCTGTGAGTCAGAGTTGACTTGACAGCACTCAGCACCAACAATCCAGTAGGGGCTTAAAAAATTCTCCTTTCTGAATTTTCTGGTTACCTAGTGCCACTCTGACAGAAATATACCACAAATGGGATGACCTTAACAAACAGGAGTTTATTCTCTCACAGTTTGGAGGCTCTAAGTCCAACTTCAAAGTGCCAGGCTCTAGGGGCTGGGTGAAAGCCCCTCAACCTTGGGGTTCAGCTCTGTTTCCTGCTCCCGGCCCACTGGAGCTAGAAGTGTTTCTTCACTCAGACAGCTTCTGGCTGCTGAGCCTGCCAAGCCCAAGTCTGACAAGTAAAAAGGCACAGTCCTGATGTTACCAAACCACACAACAGGCCATTAATTCTAGTTCATTGTAAGTCCAAAGTTTGGCAGAGCATGGCAGGCTGCTGAACAATAACATGGCTACATGCAGAATCCAAGCGTGCCATAAACTAGAGACCATTCCCAAAGCTTCTTCCTATATATGGGAAGAAGACCACATACCCAAAGCAGCTACTCAGCTGCTTGTGGTAGATCCCACCATGGAGCTGATTGCCAGTCTCATCATGGGGAATAACTACTACCAGCTGCCCAGCCACTCAACCAGGCCCAGCCAAGTTGACACAAAAACATAACTACCACACTGAATAAATCAAAAATAAAAACTACACTGTTGAGTGTCCACTCAATGGATATCAATGAAGATATATCCTATTGCAAGGGAATTTCCAGCATGGGAAGACATGATGAACTGAGTAGATGGTATTGAAGATTTCTTCCAACCCCAATAAATTCTATGATACAAGATACATATATTTTTTTTTATTTTCCAGCAACTTATACCCATATTGGGGACACAAAGAATTATTTGAAAAGTAAAAGGGCCTTGTTGTTTTGCTGTTTTTAGGTTCGTTCTGAGTCATAGAGACCCTAAGTACAACAGAATGAAACACTGCCCAGTAATATGCCATCCTCACAATCATTGCTATATTGAGTTATTGTTCCAGCCACTGTGTCAGTGTGTTTTCATGGTGATCTGGCTAAAATAGTCCATTTAATATAGTTTATAACACACACACACACACACACACACACAATATCCAAGACTGACAAATTTAATTAGAGATGGTTCGCTTTCCAATTATTTTTGTTTTGTTTAAAACTTGTAGTGACTTGCTTTAGCTTTAAAACCAGCATTTTTTAAATGGTTTTCTAAAATAATTACAAAACGATTCATTATCATGTTTTAAAAAAAATTCAAACAAAACAAGGTGCATAAAAGTAAAAAGTGAGGTACAACTTACATCCCTTCCATTCTACTTAAAGGGATCCACTTTTAACATCTTGAGGTATATTCTGCCACAGCTTTGCCTACACACATATAAACATATGCATAAATGCACATATAGGTGTCTTAGTTCTCTAGTGCTGCTATAACAGAAATACCACAAGTGAATGGCTTCAGCAAAAATAAATTTTTTCTCTTACAGTTTAGGAGGCTAGAAGTCCAAATTCAGAGTGCTGGCTCTAGGGATTGGGTGAAGGCTCCTTGACCTTGGGCTTCAGCTCTGCCTTCCAGGCCCATTAGATAAAGCTGGAGGTTTCTCCTGACTCAAATAATTGCTGGCTGCTGAGGCAGATGAATCCAAGATCTCCAGGCAAAATGGCAGATTTTTGGCTCACAGGCTGTAAAGGCAAAAGTCCCAAGATTGGTAGACAACACAGCAGGCCACTGCTCCAAGTCCAGGAACTGGAGATGATGATTGAGCCAAATGCAGAATCCTTTCCTTATATATACTGGAAGCAGGCCACACCCAAGAGGCAATTCTCCTTCAACTAACTGACTCTTCACAGCAGATTCTACCATGGAGTACATTACACCACGTGCAATCTCATCACGGGGAAACACCAGCTACAAGACATTGAAAATTACCACCCCAGCAAGCTGAGATACGACCTTAACTACTACAAATGGTTAGCTTACACTAAACCTATTGATTTCAAATTTTCTTTTTCACTCATCAATATACTATGGCAATATATGCATATTTGCTTGATTTAATGGCTACATAATACAGTACAGTTGTTGTTGCAGTTAGGTGCCATCAAGTTGTCTCCGACTCATACTGACCCTATGCACAGGAGAACAAAACACTGCCTGGTCTTGTGCCAGCCTCAAAATCCTTGCTATACCGGAACCCACAATTGAAGCCACTGTGTCTATCCATCTCATTGAGGGCTTTCCCCTTCATCATTGACTGTCTGCTTTACAAAGTGTGACATCCTTCTCCAGGAAATGGTTCCTTCTGACAACCTGACCAAAGTAGGTGAGAAAGTCTGGCCTTTCTTGCTTCCAAGGAGCATTCTGGCTGCACTTCCTCCAGGACAGATTTGTTAGTCATCCAAAAATTCCTCTGGTTTTGTCATTGGTGTTCAATGTATCAAATCTATTCCTTAAATGGTCTCTAAATTCAGGAGGGATATTGTCAAGGTCATATTTTGGGTTTCATTGGCTTGTTTTAATTGTCTTCAACTTTAACTTGAATGTGCATATGCATAGTTGATGGTCTGTTCCATAATCTGCTCCCGGCCTTGTTTTGGCTGAAGATGTTGAACTTCTCCATCATCTCTTGCAAGAAATGTAGTCAATCTGATTCCTATGCATTCCATCTGGTGAAGTCTGTGTGTATAGTCATCTCTTATGTTGTTGAAAAAATATATTTGCAATGAATAAGTCTTCGACCTTGCAAAATTCTATCATGTGATCTCCAGCGTTATTTCTATCTTGTAGGTGTATGGATATTATTCTATCACTGGCATCGTTGTACTTCAGGACAGATCTTGAAACATTCTTTGTGACAATGAATGCCACACCATTTCTCTTTAATTTGTCATTCCCAGCATAGTAGATAATATGGTTGTCTTATTCAAAATGACCAAAACCAGTCCATTTCAGCTCAGTGCCTAAGGCACTTGACTGCTTACCAGGATGCTGGTGGTTCAAACCCACCAGTCACTCCTCAGAAGGAAGGTTGGGCAATCTACTTCTGTAATGAAACTGCCTTGGAAACCCACAGAGGGTTGCTATGAGTTGGGTCCTGCTCGACAGCACATAACAACAACAACAACAACAACAATGCCTAGGATATCGATCTTTATGCATTCCCTTTCATTTTTGACAACTTCCAAGTTTCCTAGACTGATACTTCATAGATTCCATGTTCCAATTATTAATGGATGTTTGCATTTGTTTTTACTCATTTTGAGTCATGCCACATCAGCCAATGGATGTCTGAAAAGCTTTACTCTATCCATAGCATTAAGGTCGTTTCTACTCTGAGGAGTCAGATTTTCTCCAGTCAAATTCTGAGTGCAATCCAACCTGATGGGCTCATCATCCTGCATTATATCGGACAATGTTTCAGGGCTATTCATAAAGTTTTCCAGTAATATATCAGACCGTGTTTCACTGCTATCCATTAGGTTTTCACTGACCAATTGTTTGAGAAGTGGCTGGTTTCTTCCTTCTTCTGAGTCTGTCTTAGCCTGGAAGCTCAGCTGAAACCTGCCCACCATGGGTAATCCTGCTGGCATTTTGCAACATGGTGGCATAGCCTCCAGCCTCATAGCAACACATAAGCCACCACAGGATGACAAACTGACTGAAAAATTTGTCTCCCTTAGTTGTTCCTAACCCCTCTGCACCTGCCTACCTCTGGCAATGGCCTTAAAATGAGCCACTCACAAGCAAAAAGCAGCCCCCAAGCCCTGGCCTGCCAACCTCATGCCTGGCCTTAATATAGAGCCACCCCCAAGAGAAAAGCAGACCCCAGCTGCAGGCTCACCTACTTCAGTCCCCGGCCTTAAAATAGAGCTGCCCTCTAGTGAAAAGCAGCTTCCAAGCCTCAGGCCCATGTACCTCAGCCCCTGACCTTAATACAGAGCCGTACCCAAGTGAAAAGCAGTCTCTAAGCCTCTGGCCCACCTATCCCAGGCCCTGGCCTGAGCATGCAATTTACTTAACAATTTTCCCAGACAATGGTATGTAAAAACAATAATATTTAGCAAAAAAAAAGAAAGATTAGTAAATAAAAGTCATTCATCATTCAGATTTATCATTAAGTTTCAAACATTTTGAAATAAATCAGTGTTCTAATATCCCTAAAAAGAAAAATACATGAAATTCTGTTGATATTGTTAGATGTGAATGAGTCAACTCCAACTCAAATCCACCCTATGTACAATAGAACAAAATACTGCCCAGTCTTGTGCCATCCTCACAGCCCTTGCTGTGGTTGAACTTGTCCTTGCAGCCACTCTGTCAATCCATCTCATTAAGGGTCTTCACCTCTTTCATTGATCCTCTACTTTGTTGTTGTTGTTGTTAAGTGCCGTCAAGTCATTTCCGACTCATAGCGACCCCATGCACAGCAGAACGAAACACTGCCCGATCCCGCACCAGC
>NW_006922186.1:1218629-1219322 GCF_000298275.1 Orycteropus afer afer | reverse complement strand
GTTGTTTTGATTTGGATCTCTCTGATGGTCAATGATCATGAGGATCTTTTCATGTATTTGCTGGACACTTGAATATCTTCACTGAAGTGTCTATTCATGTTTTCTGTCCATGTTTCAATTGGATTGTTGATTCTTTTGCTGTTGAGGAGTTGGAGTTTTCTATAAATCTTAGACATAAGTCCTTTGCCAGATATGTAATTATTGACAAGTATGTCTATATGTTTCTGTCAATTTTGTTATGTGCTTTTTCATGGTGTTGATTTCTTTGTTCCATATAATGTTTTGTGCTGAGCTCATTTTGTTTATGAATCATGTTATCACTTTCTCCTTTGCCATTGTTTTAGTATTTGCTAAATATTTGTGCTGGCCCTCTTTTTCATTTTGATGTGAAGGTTTATCATTTTTCTTTGATGTTACCTTGTAATTTATAGTTTTCTTCCCAAGTTTAGAACATTCCGTTCTATCTTGTAGTTGACTTGACTTCCCTACCATCTAGAAGTTCTGTAATGACACAGATATTTTTTTCCCCTCTTTTTGGTTTGTAGTTGCCCTCATTTGTCGGTTTGTGTCTCTGGTTCCCTGTTTACAATCTTGTAGGTTTATTTACTTTGGATACTTCCATAGCTGAGTTGGTTTCTGGGTTATGTCATCATGTGTGTTAATGGTCAGTTGTTGTTGGCTGTTGTTGCTTCT
>NW_006922186.1:1214557-1217859 GCF_000298275.1 Orycteropus afer afer | reverse complement strand
GAAAATTTAGTATTAATCTTCTGGATTTCTGCCTATAGATTTTGTATCATTTCTAATTTTTCATTTATTTTGTCATTTTGTTCTTGTATTGTCTTTCAAAAGTCTTTTATGGTTTTGTCTGTGTTTTCCTCAATTTTGTCAGTGTTTTCCTTGATCTGTCTCTCAATTCATTGAAGATACCTAAATGTAATTCTTTTGAATTCTTTATCAGGGAGTTCCAATGCTGCATCTTCCTTTTGGATGTGTTTTTGGTCTGTATCCTGCTCCCTTGTTTCTCCTGCTTTATCTAGCTTCTTTGTGATGACTGTGATGCTCTGTTGTCTCCAAGGCATTGTGACATTTTTGTGTTTTTATTTAATTGGTGATTGTATGTTGGAGTGACTTGCCCATGATTTTTGTTTTCTTTGTTTTGTTTGGATGTTATCTATGTAAGCAGGGTATTGTGCTGTGCTCCTCTGTTCGCTAGTTGGTAGCACTTATACACTCACTACCTGTCTCCTTTCCCATTGTCAGCCTCCAGTATGTCCCTGCCATCCTTGGCAAACAGAACATATTCTAAGGTCCCTGGAATCTGAATGAGAGTGCTGTGACTTTAAAATCCAAAATGACCACCACTTGTAAACATTCAAAATGGCTGCACCCTCAGTGACTTTAAATATAAAAAATGGCCATCACTTGTACATATTCAAAATGGCTTCACCCTCCATCACTTCAAATATCCAAAATGGCTGCTGCTTATAAACAATGAAAATGGTTGTACCCTCTGGACAGACAAAAGTCCACAGCTCAGGTTGTCTCACTTTTTGTTCCTTCTCTTCCTAGTCATAGGCCACCAGTGCTGTTGTCCGTGCAGCCCTAGGTGACCAGAGCAGATATTTAGGTCAATTCTCACATCCCAACACTACTTAGAAATATTCAGGCTGTTGTTCCCATCAGACTAGATGACAGTCCACTGTTCTGACTATCTCTGTACTTACTGTTTTTGTTCAGGTTTTTCCACTAATTGGTGCCTAATCCACTTCTATGTACTTCCTTTCAAAGCTCAGAGCTCCAGGATTATCTTCTGTATCTCAGTCAATCGGTTTCTCTTTTCTTTGTTGAAGAGGGTCTGTGTGGCTTGTCTGCTTATTTCTCCATGTTACCGGAAGTACGCTGGCTGCACATCTTGCAGGACAGATTTGTTCATTCTTCTGGCAGTCCATGCTATTTTTCATATTCTTTGCCAACACCACAATTCAAAGTCATCAACTCTTCTTTGGTCTTCAGTCAGCCTTATTCATTGTCCAGGTTTCACATGCATATGAAGCAACTGAAAATACCATGGCTTGGGTTAGGTGCACCTTAGTCTTCAAAGTGACATCTCTGCTCTTTGACACTTTAAGGAGATCTTTTGCAACAGATTTGTCCAGTGCAATACAATGTCTGATATCTTGACCGCTGCTTCCATGGGTGTTGATTGCAGATCCAAGTAAAATGAAATCCCTGAAAATATCTTTTCTCTACTTATTTTAATATTGCTTACTGGTCCAGTTGCAAGGTTTTTTTGTTTTCTTTATGTTGACATGTAATCTATACTGAAGGTGACAGTCTTTGATATTCATCAGTAAGTGCTTCACATCATCTTCACCTTCAGCCAAAATATGCCATCTGCATATTGCAGGTTGTTAAAGAGTCTTCCTCTAATCTTGATGCCATGCTTTTCTTCATATAATCCAGGTTCTCAGATTATTTGCTCTCCATCCAGATTGAATTAGTATGGTGAAAGTATACAACCCTGACACCCTCCCTTCCTAATTTTAAATCATGCAGTATCTTCTTGTTTTGTTCAAATGACAGCCTCCTCATCTATGTATAGGTTCCTCATGAGCACAATTCAGTGTTCTGGAATTTCCACTCTCAGCAATATTATCCATAATTTGTTATGATCCACACATTCAAATGCTTTTGCATAGTCAATAAAATACAGGTAAACATCTTTCTGGTATTCTCTGCTTTCAACCAAGATCCATCTGACATCAGCAATGATGGCCCTCATTCCACATCCTCTTCAGAATCCAGCTTGAGTTTCTGGAAGTTCCCCGTTAATATACTTCTGCATCCATTTTTAAATTATCTTCAGCACAATTTTACTTATGTATGATATTAATAATATTATTCAATAATCTCCACATTCTATTGGATCATCTGTCTTTGGAATGGGCACAGATATGGATCTCTTCCCACCAGTTGGCCAGGCACAGCTGTCTTCCAAATTTCTTGGCATAAATGAGTAAGCACCTTCAGTACTACATCCATTTGTTGAAATGTCTCAATGGGTAGTCTGTCAATTTCTGAAGCCTTGTTTTTCATGAACTCTTTCAGTGCAGCTTTGACTTTTTCCTTCAATAATATTGATTTCTGGTCATATGCTGCCTTCTGAAATGAGTGAATGTCAACCAATTCTTTTTGGTACAATGACTGTGTATTCCTTCCATTTTCTTTTGATGATGCCTGCATCATTCAATATTTTATCTATAGAATCCTTCAGTATTGCAACTTGGGGCTTGATTTTTTTATTCAGCTCTTTCCACTTGAGAAACGTTGAGTGTGTTCTTCCCTTTTGTTTTTCTAACTTCTGGTCTTTGTACAATTCATTATAATAATTTACTTTTTCTGCTCCAGCCACCATTTGAAATCTTCTGTTCAATTCTTTTGTCTTATCATTTTAAAAAAAAATCATAATCATTTTAGCTACTATCCACTCAAGAGCAAGTTTCTGAGTCTCTCCTGATATACATTTTGGTCTTTTTATCTTTTGCAGTCTTTTTAATGACCGTTTGCTTGCTTTGTGTATGATGTTCTTGATATGATCCCACAACTCCTCTGGTTTTCTGTCACTGGTGTTCAATGCATTAACACTATTCTTAAGATGGTCTCTAAATTCAGATAGGATATAATTAATGTTATATTTTTGGTTCTCATGGACTTGATTTAATTGTCTTCAGCTTCAACTTGAACTTGTATATGAGCAGTTGATGGTCTGTCCCATAGTTAGCTACTGGTCTTGTTTTGACTGAAGATATTGAGCTTCTCCATTGCTTCTTTCCACAGATATGGTTGATCTGATTCTTGTGTACTCCATCTGGTGAGGTCCACGTGTATAGCCACCATTTATGTTGTTGTAAAAAGGTATTTACAATGAATAAATCATTGATTTTGCAAAATTCTATCATGCTATCTCTGGCATCATTTCTATCACCAAAGCCATATTTTCCAGTTACTGATGATTCTTCTTTGTTTCCAACTTTCACATTCCAATCACC
>NW_006922186.1:1205543-1214342 GCF_000298275.1 Orycteropus afer afer | reverse complement strand
GAAACCCAAGGAGGGGTCGCTATGAGTAGAATTCAACTTGATGATAGAGAGTTTATTCTTTTATAATATAGACTAGATACTGATTGAGTACCTGTTTGGTGCCAGGCATTTGGATAGGCACATGAGGATGGAGACAGAGAGGTGTGTATTCAAAGATTAATAAAACTTTTATCTTTCTCCCACTTGAGCTTACATTTTAGTAACTGGAAGACAAATATAGATTCTAACATTCAAAGTACAATTTTGATGGTTCAAAAATTGTCCAAATGGGCTCTCTGAAATAAGTAACCTGAATGCAGTCTTCTAACAAGCCATTTAAATCAATCTCATTCTCAGGATCTGATTTTTATGTTGAAATCACTACACCATGAATCTATTCACTGAGCACCCTGCACTTTCCATTCAGTAAATAGAAGAAATTATTCCCAATGTCCTGTATTCTTGTGGACAAGTAACTATTCAATCAATATTTCTATATTATGATATTTTCACAGCAAAGTTAACTACATAACTTAAAGTTGAGACTATATTCACCAAGGGTACAGCTAAGTATAAGCAAAGTATATAGCAGGAAGCATTGCCACACATACTACCTAGCCTTTCAAATATAAGTACTTCCTTCTCTAATAAATATTCATTTGCTAACCAAAAGGCTGGCTGCTCAAACCCCCAAGCAACTCTTTGGAAGGAAGGTTGGGCATTCTACTTTCACAGTGATGCCACCTCAGAAACCCAAGGAGGGGTTGCTATGAGTCAGATCCAACTTGACGGCAGTGAGTTTGATTTGGTTTATTAATAACTTCCTCTGACCAATTCCCTCTACCTCCTATTACATCTTTCACATTTTGTTTTGGACTATGACATTTAAAGTGCTCAATAGCCACATGTAGCTAGTGACTAGCATATTGGATAGTGTGTATCTAAACTGATTTTCTGAGGACAAGGATTCTACTCTTCCATAACACAGGCACCCAGGAAATGTTTAACAAGTACATACCATCACAACTCTCTTAGGAACACAGAAGGACATTCCTTCCCTCAAACTTTGCCCTTAGTAAGGAAAAGTGAAAATAAATAAATAAATTGAGGAGTGAATAGGAGTAAAGAGTGGCTAAAAAGGTGCTTGTTGCTGAAAGGGAAGAAGACTTGAAGCACTTACTGATGAAGATCAAAGACTACAGCCTTAAATATGGATTACACCTCAACATAAAGAAAACAAAAATCTTTACAAATGGACCAATAAGCAATATTATGATAAACACAGAGCAGACTGAAGTTGTCAAGGATTTCATTTTACTTAGATCCACAATCAAGACCCATGGAAGAAGCAGTAAAGAAATCAAACAACTTATTGCACTGGGAAAATTTGCTGCAAAAGACCTCTTAAAGTGGTGAAAAGAAAGATGTCACTTTGAAGACTAAAGGGTGCCTGACCCAAGCCATGGTATTTTCATTAGCTTCATAAAGTTAGGCAATGAATAATGAAGACTGCAGAAGAATTGTTGCATTTGAATTGCAGCATTCTCAAAGAATATTGAATATACTGTGGGCTACCAGAAGGAACAAATCTGTCTTGGAAGAAGTACAGCCAGAATGCTCCTTAGAAGTGACAATGGCCAGACTTCCTCTCTCATACTTTGGTCATGTTTTCAGAAGGGATCAGTTCCTGGAAAAGAATATCATGCTTGGTAAAGCAGAGGGTCAGCAAAAAGGGAAGACCTTCAACTAGATGGATTAGAATCATTGCTACAAGGATGGTTCAAGCATAGCAAAGATTGTGAGGATGGTGCAGGATCGGGCAGTGTTTTGTTCTGTTATACATTGTCAGTAAGAGTCGAAACCAACTCAATGCAAAAGTTTGTAGAAAAAGGTTGTAGTGCCAATTGCAACCAGATAATTACATATTAATAAATCATGTTTGAACTGATATTCCAAGGATGAACAGGTGTCCCTTATTATAGGAGAACTCAGCAAAGAGCTAAAAAAGAGAAAACAAACCAACTGCCATTGAGTAAATTCCAAGTCACAATGAATCATTAGGACAGAGTAGAACTGCCCCATAGGGTTTCCAA
The DNA here is from genome assembly GCF_000298275.1 of Orycteropus afer afer. Taxonomy (NCBI): domain Eukaryota; kingdom Metazoa; phylum Chordata; class Mammalia; order Tubulidentata; family Orycteropodidae; genus Orycteropus; species Orycteropus afer. The sequence continues at coordinate 1,212,270 of NW_006922186.1, read as the reverse complement.
GGCTATAAATCTTTATGGAAGCAGACTGCCTCATCTTTCTCACATGGAGCTGCTGGTGGGTTTGAACTGATGACCTTCTCATTAGCAGTCAAATGTTTTAACCATTATGCCACCAAAGCTTCTCTAAGAGAACCAAAAGAAACCAAAAATTAGCTTTCTAAGCAGAATAAAAGCTAATTGCTACAAAGTGCCTGGAAAAGCTGTAATGCCACTAAGCAGTGCTTATTTTAAGTACCTATTTTCAGCACTTTTTGGAATGCAGTCCCAAAGGTTGGCTGCTATAGACCATCTCAATTCTTTCCTCATCTTGACATGGGGAAGTGCTGGACAGTAAAATACTTTCACACCCATTATCTCCTTTAGTACTCAGCAGAACACAAAGGAATAATTATGATTACTAACCCCATTTGAGAGGAGCTCTCTTGGCATAGTAGTTAAAGCATTCAGCTGCTAACCAAAAGGTGGGAGGCAGAAACTCGTCAGCTGCTCTGAAAGAGAAAGGTGTGACAGTATGCTTCCATAAAGATTACAGCCTTGAGAACCTTATGGGAAGTTCTATTCTATCCTAAAATGTCACCAATGGCTCACAGTCAACTCAATACAATAAGTTTGGATTGGTTTTATTGCCATTTGAAAGATGAATAACCCAAGGCTTGCAGAGGTGAAGTGACTTGCTCAGGATCATAAAATGTGGTTAAAATCAAACCAAGCTCACTGCCGTCCAGTCGATTCTGACTCATAGCGACCCCTCCTTGGGTTTCCAAGGCAGTATCTCCATGAAAGCAGATTGCCCAGTCTTCTTTTTGAGGAGTGGCTGGTGGGTTTGAACTGCCAGTTTTCTGGTTAGCAGTCAAATGCCTTAGGCACTATGCCACTAGGGGACTTCAAATTCTTTCTTTCACCAAAAGTATATTTGGTCTGTTAAGATACTTTTAATACAAAATAATACATTGCAGTGGGATAATTCTATTTTTCATTTTCCAACGAGCCCCGCTAAACAATATCTATCCTAAAAGCCAGGGCTACCTACAATTTCTATGCCACAACTACCAGGAAGCTCTGTATAGAAAGGGTGTGACACTCCCTTTCCTGGAAAATAGTTACCAGAGAAGTGGACAGATAGTCCATAGGCCAGTCTGAACCAATCGCTCTGCATCTGGCACCATACAACTATCTGGAAAGCCTATGTGTTAGCTTGTGAATGGGCCACAAAGTCAAAATTGAAAGGGATAGCATTCAATCTGTGGGTTTCTGATGACCTGTTATAAGGTTGCTTTTACTACAAGGAATGCAATTTTTGTGCTCTCAGAGAGTGAAATGGAGGGCAAATGGAGATACTAATCAGGAAAATGGGATCTTACGTAATGCTCAGGAACTGAGGTCAGCAAACTATGGTTCACATGTCAAATTCAGCCCATTAACTTTTTGGTAAAATTTTATTGAAATAGAATCTCCCACATTCATTTACATATTGACTATGGTTGATTTTGCACTATAATAGCAGAACTGAACAACTGTGACAGAGACCGTATGACCCACAAATAATTTTTAAAAAAAACATACTATCTGGGCCATTACAGAAATAGTTTGCCTTGCTCAAGAGATGTGCCAGAAGTTCTTTTTGTAGTTCAGTGAAATACCTTTTTGAAAAAGTTTTTACACTAAGGCAACCACTTCCCAGCTATGTAATTTGGGGCAAGTCACCTCTTTGAGTTGTTTCTTTCCTGTAAAATAAGCCTTATGTAGGCTGTATGGCACAGTGTAAAACCTAGGTAATGTTTCAATACATAGCACAGTGCTTGGCATATGCTACCTATTCAGAGAGTGACAGAGAGAGAGAGACAGAGAGAGAGAGAGAACTTTTTCCCTTAAAGAGATCTTTCCTTTTCAGTGAAAATCAGGGGTCACTTTATTGTTTGAACTCCCTTAAAAAAAATCCCAATGTGGCTTTTTAACTGAGAGTTCTGGAACCCTGATATAACCAGTTTTCTAGAGAAAAATCATGTAATCAGTTGTTGTTGTTGTTGTTATGTGCTGTTGAGTCAGACCCGACTCATAGTGACCCCTTCTTGGGTTTCTGAGGCAGTATCACTATGGAAGTAGATTGCCCCATCTTCCTTCCGAGTAGTTTGAAGTGGCGGTTCAAGCCAGCCTTCTGGTTAGCAGTCAAGTGCCTTAGGCACTATGCTACCAGAGATCCTGTTGTTATTGTCAGTTGCCATCAATTGACTCAGGCTCATGATGCCCCATGTACAACAGAACAAGACATTGCATAGTCCTGTGCCATCTTCACAGTTCTTGGAATGTTCAAGTCCATTGTTACAACTACTATGTATTTTGAGTGCCTTCCATCCTTCCAACCTCAGCTTCCAGAAGTATGTTGGACAATATTCTATTGTGATCCATAAGGTTTTCACTGACTAATTTTTGGAAGTTGATTTTCAGGCCTTTCTTTCTGGTCTTAGTCTGGAAGCTCCACTCAAACAAGGATGACTCTGTTGGTACTTGAAATACAGGTGGCATAGCTTCTAATATCATAGCAACATGCAAGCCACCACAATATAACAAACTGACAGATTGGTGGTGGATGTAATATGTGGTGTTCACTAATCTATGCATGATTAAAATGAATCTGTGAAGATCATGTTGTATGACAGCCCAATTATCCATCTAACTAGTTTCTTACAGGGTTTATGAGAGAACTGAATACACAAAGTCTGAAAACTGAGGAAGATAGAATTTTTATCAAAACAAACATTATGCATAAGTGTATTTTTTTTTTGTTTAATTACATATTGAGAGCAAAGGTAGACTTTTAAAACTATTTTTAAAATCAGATATTCACAATAATCCAAAATGGAACTTTTAAATAAATTCAAATGTTTTCTGTAAAGCAGATTTTTAATGATTTTTAACAGTGTATATGTATTAGTTTGATTTTAAAGTAATAACTAATTGAAAAATAAAGTTAATAATTATCTGAAAAGAGAGACAAACAAAGAAAAGGAGTTTTAATGCTGGAAAATTTTTTGAAGAGCATGTAACTCTGTCTAGTATTTTGCAAATGAGGAGACAGTGGCCCAGAGAACTATTATATGAGTTGGTGGTTAGTGGTAGAGTTGAGAGTATATTCCAGGTTTCCTGGATTCTGCTATACCAGGGTTTCTCAATCTTGACAACTTCTTGTCTTGCACATAGTAATATATTTGGCATCACCCTGGCCTCTACTCACTAGATGCCAGGAGGACCTTCTCCCTCCAGGCCATAACAATCAAAACTAGCTTGAAACATATTCAAATGTTCCAGAGGAGTGGCAAAGCAACCCCAGTAAAGAACCACTATGCTACACTATTCTAGTATAAACTTAATTGTGTGTTTTATTCCCTTCTTCATATTTTGATTTAGATAGAGAAATGAGACATGTTTTAAACTCAGGACACCCAGAGCAAAACAGGAAAAGGGGTGGACTTTCTTCAGATCTCTGGGATTAGCAAATCAAAAGAGAATATACATTTTTTTATAAAGTAACTGGAATAATTAGAAGAACTCAGCATCAAGACTGGAGGAAGATGCACTAATAATCTGCAATATGCAGATGACACAACCTTCCATGCTGAAAATGAAGATGACTTGAAACACTCACTGATTAAGATCAAAGACTATGGTCTTCAATATGGATTACACTTCAAAAGAAAACGAAAAACCTCACAACTGGACCAGCAAGCAACATTACAATAAATATGGAAAAGATTGAAGTTGTCAGGGGTTTCATTTTACTCAGATCCACAAGTAACACCCAAGGAAGCAGCAGTTGATGTCACATTGCACTGGGCAAAAATGCAGCAAAAGAACTCTTTACAGTGTTAAGAGGCAAAGATGTCACTTAGAAGACTAAGTAAGGTGTGCCTAACCCAAGCCATGGTATTTTTAATTACCCCATATGCATGTGAAGGGAGCTCTGGTAGCATAGTGGCTAAGGCACTTGACTGCTAACCAGAAGGTTGGCAGTTCAAACCCACTGGCCACTCCTCAGAAGGAAGATGGGGCAATCTACTTCCATAGTGATACTGCCTTGGAAACCCAAGGAGGGGTCACTATGAGTCGGGGCCGACTCGATGGCACATAACAACATAACAACATGCATGTGAAAGCTGGACAATGAGTAAGGAAGATCAAAGAAAAGTTGATGGCTTTGAATTTGGGTGTTGGTGAAGCACACTGAAAATACTAGACTGCCAGAAGAACAAACAAATCGGTCCTGGAACAAATGCGGCCAGAATGCTCTTTGGGAGCTATAACAGCCAGACTTCATCTCACCAAATTTGATCATGTGGTCAGAAGAGAGTATTCACTGGAGAAGGAGATCATGCATGGTAAAGTACAGGGTCAGCAAAAAGGGGAAGTCCTTCAATGAGATGGATTGACACAGTGGTTGCAATGATAAACTTAAGTATAGCAAGGACTGTGAGATGGCACAGGACTGGGAAGTGTTTTTCGTTCTGTTGTATATAAGGTCCTTATGAGTCATAGTCAACTGATGGCACATAACAACAACAGTTAGAATAAAAAAATATTTTTCACTGCCTGAATTTAGGTGAATAGACAGAACAGTCATCATTCTGAAATCCATCATCAGATTAGAACTTCTATAGTCTCAAGGAAAGGTTCAATGTGAATTGAACAATTTACCTCTTTGTTTCTCAACCTGATTTTGTATAGTATTTATAGAAAATATAATCCCATACTACTTCTAAAAAGTTTTTTTAAAATAATCCATAACAAGATATGACTTTTTTTCCTCAAACTCATTTTATTGTTAATTTGTCATTTTTAGTATAGTTTTCTAAACATTTAGTTACTAAAGAAGAGCACCCATATACAGGCCTTCCATAATGCTCTCTTCAATGCTTAAGACTTTCAAGTGGTCTGTTTGATCAAAATGTTTTAAGAAAGGAAGGTTTGAACACTGGCAAGAACACTTTAAAAGGGGAGTTCCTGTGAGATGGCAGAATAGGCAGACAAATTACACAGACCCTCTTCAACAAAGAAAAGGGGAATCAATTAACAGATACAAAAGATAATCCTGGAGCCCTGAGCTTTGAAAGGAAGGATACAGAAATGGACTAAACTCCAACTAGTAGAAGAACCTGCATGAAAACACCAAAAAAGGAGACATAAAGAATTGTAGTCTATCAGGGATCCTGATGGCACGGACAGCTTGGATATTGCCAAGTGGTGTTAGGACCTAAAAATTAACCTGAAAATCAGCCTTGTTAGCCAGAGGCTGCATGCAGACTCGTGAGTAAAAGGGCAAGCAGCAAAGAGGGAGATGGGCTGAGCTGTGGAATTTTGGCTGTCTTGAGGATGCAGCCATTTTGAATATCTACAAGCAGTTTGAGCATTTTGGATATTTAAAGCAACAAGGGTTCTCTCAGATTCTAGGGAACTAAGAATAGGCTCCGCTTACTGGGGAACACAAGGACATTCCAGACACGAACTACTAGAAAGGTGCAATATCCCCCCTTATTACTCTTATACCCCACACCCTCTTGGTAAAGGGAAATGTGGCCATCTCTCACTCCCACCCACCTTCTGGGCTGGCAGGAATTCCATCCCAATCTGTTTGCTCTGATGGAGTCTGGGTGCCCTGTCTTACCCCAATTTTTTTATCCTTTTTTTTTTAGCTTGTTTGTTTTTGTCTGTTTTATAATAATTTCTATTATTTTTTATTTTTCATTCTTTTTATTATTATTCTTTATTCTTCCCCTCCAGGTTCTGGTTTTCAGCTTTTTCTCTCTTTCATATTCCTGGTTCCAATTTTTTTCTTTCTCTTTATTTTCTCCATTCTTTGTTTTTCTTTTAGCATTTTCACACTTTTTTCTTCATTATTCTCCTACTCTACCTCTTTACTCTTATTGCTTCCTCCCCAGATATTGAGAGTTTTTTTTTTTTCTTTTTCCTTTTTTTTTTTTTTGGTAATTGTTCCTGTGTGTTTATGTAGTGTGTGTGTGTGTGTGTGTATGTGTGTGTTTGTCCTCTTGCTTTTACTTTTCTGATGATATTTCAATTGTTGTTTTTTTTGTCCAGATGAGTGGGAGACACCAACCATGCCCATACAACACAACCACACCTGCACCTCCTATAGCTCTACTTACTGACTGAGAGCCACCACTTCCTTCTCCACCAACTGGCCAATGACAAACAACCACCAAGAAGAGCCTGACTCACCCATAACTGCTTTTGCAAAACAGCTAACAGAGATCTAAATAAAACAAAGTCACAATGTCTTGGAGACAACAGACCATCACAGTCCACACAAAGGAGCAAGATAAAGCAAGAGAAACAAAGGATAGGACAGAAACCCAGAACACATCCTGAGGAAGAAGCAGCATTGGAACACCTTGATAAGGAATTCAGAAGAATTATACACATAGGTATCTTCAAAGAATTGAGACACAGATCAAGGAAAACATCCAAAAGTATCCAAAGTAAAATAAACTCACAAGACTGTAAACAGGGGATCAGAGACATCAATTGGCAAATGAAGAAAACTACAAACCAAAAAGAGGGGGGAAAAAGTGTAGTTGCAGAACTGCTAAATGGTGAGGAAATCAAGAGAGTTGCAAGATAGAATAAATTGTTCTGAGCTAGGGAAGAAAATTATAAGTCACAGGGTAACCTCAAAGAAAAATGATAAACCTTCACATCACAATAAAAAAGAGGACAA
>NW_006922186.1:1199047-1201775 GCF_000298275.1 Orycteropus afer afer | reverse complement strand
CCAGCCACTCCTCAGAAGGAAGGTTGGGCAATCCTACTTTTGTAGTGATACTGCCTCGGAAACCCAACGAGGGGTTGCTATGAGTTGGGGCCGACTCCACGGCAAATAACAACAACAACAACAATTGGGAGATTTATCATAATGGCAGGATACACGATCAACATACAAAAATCAGTTGGATTCCTCTACACCAGCAAAGACATTTCTGAAAAAGTAATAAGGAAATCAATACCATTTATAATAGCTACCAAAAAAATAAAATACTTGGGAATAAATCTTACCAGGGACACAAATGTACAAAGAAAACTATAAAAGACTACTTCAAGAAACCATAAGAGATCTACATAAATGGAAGAACATTCCATGTTCGTGGATAGGAAGATTGAACATTGAGAAAATGTTACTACTACCCAAAGCAATCCATACATTCAATGCAATCCCAGTCCAGATCCCTTCAACATTCTTCAAGGATATGGAAAAACCAGTCACTAGCTTTATATGGAAGGAAAAGAGACCTCAGATAAGCAAAGCTGTATTGAAGAAGAAGAACAAAGTAGGAGGTCTCACACTTCCTGGATCTTAAAATGTACTATATAGCCACAGTAGTCAAAACGGTCTGGTATTAATACAATGACAGACACATAGACCAATGGAATAGAATATTGAACCAGAAACAGAACTATCAACCTGTGGTCAGCTGATCTTTGACAAAGGGCTGAAATACATTAAATGAGGAAGAGATTGTGTAAAAAATGGTGTTGGCAAAACTGGATATCAATTTTCAGAAAAAAATGAAGCAAGATCTGTACCTCACACTATACACAAAAACTAACTCCAGATGGATCAAAAACTTAAATGTGAAACCTAGAACTATAAAATTCCACAAGGAAAACTAGGGGCAAATATAAAAACAAAACAAACAAACAAAAAAAAAAAAAACAGGAGTTGTCTAGCATAGCCCAAAATGCACAAACAGCAGAAGATAAACTTGATGAATGGGACCTTCTAAAAATTAAATTTTTATGTGGTTCCAAAGACTTCTTCAAAAGAGTCAAAACAGAACCTACAGATTGAGAAAAAAAGAAATATTCAGGAATGACATATCTGACATGGGACTTATCTCTAGAATTTATAGAAAACAACACCTCAACAACCAAAAGATTAATAATCCAATTCAAAAATGGGCAGAAGACATGAATAGACATTTCACCAAAGAGGATATTTAGGCAGCCAACAAACATATGAAGAAATGGTCACAGTGGTTAGACATTAGAGAGATGCAAATCAAAACAACAATGAGATACCATCTTGCCCCAGCACTAGTAGCAAAGTTCAAAAAGACAGAAAATACAAATCTTAGCGAGTTTGCAGAGAGATTGGGACACTCATACACTGCGGGAGGGACTGTAAAATGATACAACTACTGTGGAAAGCAGTATGGTGATAACTTAAAAAGTTGGAATTAGAAATATCATTTGACCCAACAATTCCATTTTTACGTATATATCCTAAAGAAGTGAGAACGAGGACAAGAACAGATATATGAACACCCATGTTCATTGCAGCACTGTTTGCAATAGCAGAAAGATGGAAACAACATAGGTGCCTACCAAGATAAGAATGGATAAGCAAACTATGCTACATACACACAACTGAATACTATGCCACCCTAAAGAGTAACATAGAATCGGCAAAACACCACATAACATGGATGAACTTGGAGGATGTTGTTGTTGTTGTTATGTGTCTTCAAGTCTGACCCGACTCATAGCGACCCCTCCTTGGGTTTCTGAGGCAGTATCACTATGGAAACAGATTCCCTCATCTTCCTTCCGAGGAGTGTCTGGTGGGTTTGAACCGCCAGCCTTCTGGTTAGCAGTCAAGTGCCTTAGGCACTACGCTATATTATGCTGAGTCAAACATGTCAATCAGAGAAGGACAAACATTGTATTAGTCCATTATTGTATAAAGTCATGGAAAGATTTATATATGGAAGGAAATTTCCTTTGTAGGTTACAAGAGGTGGGAGGAGAGGGGACGGACCAATCTTAGACAGAAGGGAAGGGCAATGTACCAAATGTGAGTGATCAACACTGTGCCATCGAAGAAGAGAAAGACACAGAGAGGTTCATGGGAGATACATAGAACAAAGATGAACCCTTTTGCACATATAGTACTGCATTGTCAGTGATTGCAAACATTGGTAATATGAGTGGATAGATGAGTGGACAGGCTGAACTATTAGGTGTCTATGTAGCGGGGAGAGTGCCCATGACCATATACAGGGTTGGCAGACAATGTTTCTACAAGTGTATTTGTATGTTCTGTTATAATTCCCAGGTACATAGTAGAGTTGACAAGGGACAAGGTTGTAATCACTTATTGGCCACAGCCAGCTACCCAGAGGGAGTGAATAGTTGGACACTTGGGCTCGAGACCATAGTCACAGGGGATATCTATTTCAACTGGCATAACATACTACACAAAGAATTGTTCCACATACTACTTTGGCAGGTAGTGACTGGGATCTTAAAAGGTTGAAAGCGGCCATCTACATGTAATGTTGGGCCTCTCCTCATCCAGAGCAAAGAAAAATGAAGAAAACCAAAGATGCGTAGAAACAATTAGTCCAAGCAACTGGTACACCATTTGATCCTTAGCTTACGACTATGAGACCAGAAGAACTAGATGGCACCCGGCTACATTGTCAACCACTTGGAAGGGGATC
>NW_006922186.1:1196723-1198384 GCF_000298275.1 Orycteropus afer afer | reverse complement strand
AACTCCATCAGAGAATGTATATATAAGTTTGTGAAACGTGTATGTTAAGTTTCTGTTGAAAACAGAAAAAACATCATGCCTTCAACTGACCTTTACAAGTGCAACTTGAAAACGCATATTTAGTCTATATGAAGTGAATCACAGTTTGCTTTCTACTGGAACCGAGGTATAAATAAGTTTGTCACATCTAAATCAAGTCTTAATAAAAGAAATTGCAAAGTTCTGTCTTGAAAGTACCTGAATGGGAGCAACAACACTTTGTTAACTCAATCACAGAATGTACACCAATCTTTCCCAACCATGGAAATCACGTTACTGTTCAATAACTATAATGAAACAAGTTTCCGTAAATGGCAGTAAATGGTTAAAAAAAAAAACTTTCACCCAAATTACAAAAAATAATTTTTAAAAAAATCCAATTTAACAGATATTCTAGCCTAAATCAAATCCACAGTTCTGCAGATCTGATATAGTAATCTCTTCCTTTGGACTCTATTACATTCTCCATTGAAAACATATTTAAGTGTTGGAAAAGAAAGAGAGTGTTTAATTTCCTGAATATTAGTATTTTACAATAGGAAAATAAAGACTTAGCTCCATAAGCCAATATTTTAAGATTTTTACATTGACTAGGATGAAAATTTATGTAGTGATTTTTTGTTATTCTTTTTTAAGAATCGAAGAAAAACACTACCATTATAAGGTTATTTTTATTTGTTTGCTTTGTTAATTCTAATCTACTTGTTTGCCTTGTTAAAACATTTGCTTGTTGTTAAAGATCTTTTTGAAAAAGTCCTTTCATTTTCATTAAATATAAACATTAATAAAGGGCTGCTTGTTTGAGAGCATTGCTGATTACCTCATTTTTATGGCACAAACATCCCCAAATATGTATAATTTTTCTCTTACGTTGGAAATGGCTATCTTCTCAAAGCTTAACAAGATCTAAAATAACTTTATCATCCCTCAGTCTCTCTGATTAAAGGTTTTTGATACCTGGATTAAGCAAAAAGACAAGTCACTTTTCTGAAAAATTAATCTTAAAAAATTAGTTAAGCACTGCCTTAAATTTGGCATGTGTCTTCTAAAAATGAAAATCGCAGCTATCTGTGGGTTACAAATATGTTCAATGTAATATAAAACATTACTTCACTTTTTGGGGAAAAACATTTACTACTGAGGAAATCTATGTGATATTCCATTGTTTTATGAAATGGTTTAACATTCTGCTGCTTGCCTTACAAAATAATCTGGATCTTTAATTAAACTCAGATTATTGAGAAATCACTTAGAAACCATTTATGCTGGCACCAATTATGGCAGACCCAAAGTATTCAGTAGAAGAAGTTCAAAAATTTGGGTAAAGGAAAGATTCCAGAGAAGAAGCTAAAGCAAAAGGGCTACTTCAGAAAAGAAGATTGGAGCTTCAATGAAAAAGTAAAGGCTCTGCCCAAAAAAATATACATACATATTAAATAGGAGAGGGTTGACTAAGGGAATTTAAGACACTGTGTTTTAAGAACAAAAGTGAAGAGTAAAAAAATTGTGTTAACAGTGATGAAACACTGGAACTTTGGTTTGTAAATTGGCTGGGACTGGATTGAAATAGATGATAGGTTTAGGATAGTATTGTCAAAGGACCTGTGTTATATTGCAGATAT
>NW_006922186.1:1185954-1196573 GCF_000298275.1 Orycteropus afer afer | reverse complement strand
GTTTTCTAGCTTTAAAACCTATTTGCTATGCTATCAAAAACAAGGCACCAAAACTCAATTGCTGGCAATCCCCTATAAATGCCAATATTATAGTTGTTGCTGCTTAATAAAATAGAGATATTCCTATAAATGCTTATAGATCAAATCATGTTTGAAATGTATTCAAAGTGCTTTCAATTTAAAAGGGACATTATTAAAAATATTTTATGGAAGTGAAAATGATGATAATGACTCCCTAAATAATCTTTTGGGTAAATTTGGATTTCTCTATGGTGTGTTTGCTTAGCAAGTGAAATATCTATGGAGTTTACCCTCTTACATACTGTTTAGTCCAGGTCTCTGCCAGCTAAACCTACAGCCTCTGCAAGTGTTGGCAGACATTGATGCTCACATCCCCACATAAATTTTAAATGGTTTATTTTCACGGAAAACCAAATCATAAGGTATTTATTGATTAACCTACAGTCAATCATACAGAACAGTAAGTTTTCCAGTGGTATACTGTATCAGCAAACCTTCATTCTTGAATACATCATCCCAGTTTCACATTTAGATATAATGTTGTCTTTGAAATTTAGCATGCATCTCTTTCCACATCCTCTACTCCACTTCTGTAAAGGGAATCACTCATATATGATAAAATAGTGCCACTGAGGTTTCCTCTAGAGAGTTTTACTTTGGCCACGTGTAGGGTATTGTATTTTTCTTTTTTTAATTTAGGGGGGAAATTATATTACAAATAGTTTCAGCAGTGGGAACAAAGAAAGTGATGATAAAAACTCAGAGGGAGAGTGGAGCATGGCACTGCAACAATATTGCCTTCTAGCCTGTGGTTTTCATCTCAAAGCTCCTTCCTAGGGATCCCACCAAACTTCTTGAGGGATTTATATTTGGTGCATTAATTCTAAGGGATGATTTCCTTACCCAGCTTCATTTAATAGAAATGTATCTTTGGAAGCTTATCTCCTCAGGTAACACTGTTGGGCCTTACTAACAGAGGGTACATAGTACTTACTTACCAAGGGACACAGTCAAACCCATCTTAAGGATTCAGCTTTCATCTGCCATGGGGATCAGAGAAGGAAACCAATCCTGCTGCACTTGAAGTCCAAAGGTGGTACTTCATCCAAAAAAATATTCAGAAGTCAAAATCTCAGTTTATTTCAATTTTTTTTAAAATATGTGCTAATACTGCTACCTCTAAACTTGTTTTTCTTTCTTTTACTTTTCTATTTGTTTTCTTTCAGCTGTACAAAAGATATGTATTTTCACCTTACTACCACCCAGCCAGTCAGCAAAATTTAGCATCTACCCATCCCACACTTACTAGTATCAACTGTGTCAAACCTACTGGTCACTTTTCTAGGTCCAGAGCTGTGGTCTTATATCGTTTTTAGTGGCATGCATGCTTCTTGCCCACAGCTTTGACTCTTTTCCCCCACTTGGGGTAATTTCCTTCAGGCCCAGAACCCTTGCCAATACACATGACTGGTTTAAAGTTTAATCTGATATCTAGAAGAAGCTCCCTATATGAAACACAGAAGTAGAAAGAGAATCTTAGAGCAAGTATGAGGCTGCAGAAACAGCAAATCAAAAGTTGCAGTTATCATCACAAGCTTATTGTTACCTCAAGCAAAATTAGGATTCTGAACCTAGCCAATTTCTTGTAATTTGCATTTTGCTATTTATCAGACACCAACACTTAAAGGAAGAGCACTATCTCTGATTCCACTTTTTAAACATTATTATAGTGATTTGGGCAAAAGTTTATAGAACAAACTAATTTTCTATTGAACAATTCATACATATTTTGATTAGTGACATTGATTGCAATTCCCACAATGTAACATCATGCTTTCCACTACCTCCCTGTGTTTACCATTTCCATTCATTCTTCTTTCCTATCCCTTTCTGCCTTCTGACCTTTATCTCTGGACAAATGCTGCTCTTTTGATCTCATATGGTTGATTGTTCTAAGAAGTGCATACTTCACTGGTGTCATTGTTCACATTATAGGACTGTTGTCTGGTTGAAAATTGAGCCAAGAGGGTGAGTTCACTTCCAAGCCTGAGAGGTTTCTAAGGCCACAGTCTCAGGGGTTCCACAAGTCTCTATCAGATCAGTAAGCCTGGTCTTTTTTACTATTTTGATTTTTGTTCCACATTTTTCTCCCACTCTATCCAAGACCTCTTATTGTGATCCCTTTCAGAGTGGTCAGCAGTGGTAGCAGGGCACCATCAAGTTCTTCTGGTCTCAGAGTCATGGAGGCTTGGGTTGCTATGGTCCATTAGTCCTTTGGACTAGTTGTTTCTGTGTGTCTTGATTTTCTTCATTCTTCTTTGCTCCAGATGGGAAAAGACCAATAGTTGCACATTAGATGGCTGCTCACAAGCTTTTAAGACTTCAGTCATTACTCACCAAAGTAGGATGTAGAACACTGTCTTTGTGGATTGCATTATGCTAATTGACCTTAGGAGCTCTGGTAGCATAGTGCCTAAGGCACTTCACTGCTAACCAGCAGGCTGGTGGTTCAAACCCACCAGCCACTCCTCAGAAGGAAGATGGGGCAATCTACTTCTGTAGTGATATTGCCTCGGAAACCCAAGGAGGGGTCGCTATGAGTCGGGTCCAACTCGATGGCACGTAACAACAACAACAACAACAACAATTAACCTTAATGTTCCCCAAGACTATGGTCCTGAACCCTCAAGGTATTTGAATATGCCTAAGAAGTTTTCATAACTTTGCAACTTGGATGCTGTACAGTATTCATGGATATATTGCTACCACATAGAAATACTTATGTAGAAATATCCTCTGTCAAACGTATATATATATTCATGAATGCAGAGCTATTCACCTTCCCACTTCTGTGCAGCTTGTTTGTCTATCTATGTATCTACTGGTAGATTATTGTTACCACTATTATTGCAGAATTGCCTAAGTAATCATTTTTACTTTTGTTTTTTTAATTCTTGTGCTTCCTTGATCACTTTGTACTGACCTTTCCCTTATTGCATATTGACTTTCCCTTCAAGAGACATAATCAAAACTGATGAGTTCTAGATTTCTATTCTGTTTTAAAGATGATTTCCCTCCTCGGGGAAATCTTGAAGGGTGGGTAGAAAGCATAGTTTACAAACTACTAACCTCTAACAGACCTTAAGAAGTCATTCAGTTGATCTTGCTATTCAGAGTCACTTATAAATCACGTGTGCAGTACAAAAGGAAATAAAATGGCAGTGTTTAACAAAAAATAGGGAAGATAAGATAATAATAACCTTTTAGATCAACATACAATTTTACCATTTACAAAATGCTTCCCCATTCTTTATCTGACATACCCCGTAAGGTAGTTATTATTAACAACCCCTGTGAAGTAGTAATTATTCTCATCATTCATATTTTACAGAAGAGGAAACTTAAGCTCAAAGTGGTTAACTCACATGCTTGGAATCACACAAACACTATATAGTGGAGCTGGGCCTTGAACCTAGATTTTCAGATGAGAGAGCCTGAGCAATTGCTATTACAACAAAGAACTATTTTCTGTCAGTAATTTATGTGAGAGGAGCTCCAGCACAGTGGTTAAACTCTTGGCTGCTTAGTTAAGTGAAAGGTTGGTGGTTAAAATCCACCAAATGCTCTGTAGGAAGAAGATGTGGCAATCTACATCTGTAAAGATCACAGCCTTAGAATCAATATGGGGCAGTTTTACTCTGTCCTATAGGATCACTATGAGTCAGAATCCACCCAGTGGCAATGGGTTTTTTGTTTTGTTTTGGTTTAATCTATGAGACAATTCAAGGCTTTCACTCTATTTTCTATGTTGTTTCTTCTTAACCCTGAAAACAAAGGCCTTCACCTCCCCTACCCAGCAAGCTCCTTGAATTTCCACATTATTTTATGGCTTAAACCAAACACTTGGCTTATATATGGCTGAGGGAGCAATGATGAGGCTCTTTCTGGCCATTAAACATCTAGAAAGATAGAGGAAATAAAACAAGAAGGAAACATAAAATAAGGGTCTGGGTAGTTCTTGGACTCTGGCTTTAAAAGCTCAAAAATCAACTCCTGAGGTTAAAAAAGAAAAGAAAAAGAAAAAGCTTCCTTCTTGTCTCAAATTTCTCTTTTTTAAATAACAAACTTTAAATGAATATAGCAACGCAGATGTATCCTAAACTCCTCAATGTTAATCTCAAACCAGTTACTCAGCCAGGCCAGGAGCCATTGTGCATGCGCCAGGATCCAGCTCCTCCCCCTAAAGGCTCCTCCCCCTCTCAGGCTGTGAAAGCAAAGGAGGAAAGAGAGGAAAAATTGGCTGCCTGTATCCCACCTGCCTGCACACCAAAAACAAAGCTGCTATGTCTAATTTTAGGCCTCTCTGCCTTGAGAACTAGGAGACCTGATAGGTCAGTGGTTAAGTGCTCGCTGCTGCCTAAAGGTCAGCAGTTCAAATTCACCAGATGCTTCACAGGAGGAAGATGTGGCAATCTACTTCCATAAAGATTCACAGGTTTATAAACCTTACAGGGCAAGTCTATCCTGTCTTATAGGGTCACCATGACTTGGAAACTACTCCAGGGCAGTGAGTTTGGTTTGGTTTGGTTGGCCTTGAGAACAGTCCTATAATATTCTTTTTAGCAAGGCACAAGCAGCGATCTCTGGAAGGCACATAGGGAAGGCTCAACCTAGTCAGACTGAGCCTGCCTTCAAAATGGGTATCCCCTTTAGGATCCTTAAGAGATGCAAAAATGAATGCAAAGAGGAAAAAAGGAGGACTCCATTGGTAATCAAGACAAAAACCATTTCAGTCTAGATTCAAATTCATACTGATTAGAAAGAAGGCCTAGGAGAAAGGAGTTAATTTTACTTTAACAATCTTTGCAAGGCCTTTTGCTAAACTTTGCTCAGGGGCATATGGAAATTAACAAGGTAACCTACAAATAGGAGGTCAACTGCTTACAACTCAAGCAGGAGGAGTTCTTAAATACTGATTAACTTATGGTTAAATATTTTTTTGAGGGCTTGCTATATGTACCTGCTAAGCGCTAGAGATAAAGAGGTGAGCAAGACAGATATGGTCCTTGTCTTTAAGAAGTTTAGTGGAATGAAAAAGACATATTTGAACAAGTAGTTTCAAGTGTGTTGAGTGCTAGTACAGGAAAAGAAGCCCAAGGCACTATATAGTTTTACTTCTAAAACTTTCCTTGCTGAAAAGCAAAGCTGTGATGGTGAGGAATGAAAGGTGGACAGAATAGGGATTGTACATGCTGTATGTCCCTTAGATTACTTTTACCTGAGAACACACTGGGAAAGGGGAAAAACAAAGATAGGAGAAGAACAAAAAGGGGATAAGGAGGTGGAGGACACAAATCTATTGTGAGGCCATGCCTATTTGGACAATCTCTTGGCTACCAACTTGATATTAGCTTGGCATTATCTGATTCTACTTTTTGAAATATTAAATTTGTCTGAGCTGGTTATTCAGGTAAAATTTGAAAAGCCAAGGACACTTTCATAAAGGATATATGTGGGAAAAGTGCCAGCTAACATTCTCTCCCTCTTGCTCTTCCAATAAAAACAGGCTTAATGATCCCAGGCTGGGCGTGACTAATTGTGAAGTGTTTGGTGGTGGCTGCTTTGTGTCCTCATCACTTGTCATGCTGCCTTGCAAAATGATTTGGGATACCTAAGGACAGAAGGCACTACTAATCATTCTGATTCTAGTGTATATAATAAACCCCACTGAGTTCAAAGCCCCTTCATCACCCTTAATCAGTGTAGGAGCAAGGGCAGCTTGGAAAATCTGTTCCCTGGACAAGTCAGAGCCTGATCTTTTCACTCTTGAGATTGATTTGGGTACAAGAGGCAGTGCAATGCATGACTCATATGTGGACTCCAAGATGTGGAATATGCCTTCATATGGAGCATGTGCAAAGAGCAATTGGGAGTGCTGGCCAGCAGATTGAGTAACAGCTTCTGGTGCTCCACAGAACATCCCGTACCTGCCCTCTTAGGGTGGCCCAAGAATTGGGGGTGGAGTGGAACACAGGGGGCCTTGTAACAAATAAAAATAGATAATCAGCCTTTGCAGAAGCTGACTTCTAAATGTATGCCTGTGGGTAACTAGTGGTTGGGGGAAGGTAAGCTAAAGGAGGGGAAGAGTATATTTACTGAGTGGTTTTATTGTGGCTGGTGCTGGATCTTATTTTCATTTTCACAACTATCAGGCAGGATTTTTTTTTTAAATTGTACTTCAATGGCAAAAAGAAAAGTGAAATTCAGAGACACTAAGCAATTTGCTCAGGGTCACATTGTGAGTAACTATAACTAAATACAACCAGTTTTAAAGACTTTTCTTTTTTTCTATTATACCAGGTAGCCTCCCTAAAAGTTTTCTGGTAAAATTTCTATTATGTCAAATGGAGTAGTCATGCTCAAAGAGTGTATCTAGATCAGAAAATATTCAGGGATGCATAAATAATTTCAGAGATTCTTTAGAAGATGTCCATCCATGTAGATGCAATAATGAATAAAGTCTATACTAGAACTATCTTCTACTACTAAGAAGTGTGTTTTTCAAACAGGCATCCCAGCTTTGAAGGAAAGCACATAAATTTTATGGCTGTTTGCATGCACTTGTCCTAGCTTGCCTTTCCCCTGGGAAGAATATGGGTAGCCAAATAAATGAAACCAACATTTCTTGAATACTTATCCATCATAAATTATGACTGGCTTACAGCAAGAATGTATACATTTAGGCAAGCATCACACATGGCTCTCTATTTTCCAGTTGATTTTATTGCTTTTTTGGCTGACCCAGTGTGGTCCAATAAACAGAGGAATGGACTCCAGTCCTAAGAAGAGCTGGGTTCAACCTTGCCCCACCATGACTTCCTAGCTGAGTTAGGACTGTCATCTTAAACAAGTAACTTCACCTAGCTGAGCCTTGGTTTCATCATCTAGAAAATGAGATCACCTATTTCATAGGGTTATTTTAAGTATTAAATGGCACAGTGAAGAAGGAATAATCTTATAAATGACAAAAGTCCTACAGAAAAGTGAAGAAGTGCTAGTTTTCTTACCTGAAAAGCTGAGGAAATCAATAAATACATTGAAATTGACAGTGCTGAATCCCTACACTTCCAACAAGGCAAAAATAAGGAAATCTTAAAAAGAAGCTTCCATGTACCACTCAAACCATGGCTGGAGATGATGGCCTCTTCCAGCTCCATCTAAAAGCATTTCATTTTCTGCCACTTTCCTCCCCTTTCCAAACACACACAAAGAAAAAGACAACCACATTAAGACACCCTATACTTCAATCACACAAAACTTCTTACTATTTTCGTTAACTTCTTTGTGGGTTTGCATGTTCTGTTCTCTATGACTAGAACGTTATTTCCCCTTTCTTACCTGGCAAAATCCCAGTCAGATATCATTTTCCTAATCTATACCAACTTTATCCATACCTCCTTTATCATACTTCCTCTTGCATGTTGTTATTGTTGTTCGGAGACATCAAGTCGATTCTGACTCACAGTAACTCCATGTAACAGAGTAGAACTGTCCCCGCAGGGTTTTTTTTTTTTTTTTTTTTTTGTCTTTAATCTTTACAGAAGCAGATTGCCAGATCTTTTCTTCCACATAGCTACTGGTGGGTTCAAACAACCAATTTATTTGTCTGTTAAACCTCTATGAAGAAAGAAATTTACTTCTATGTCTCTTGCTCTCCAGTCTCTGGCATATAGTAGGAACTCTGTAAATCTCTAAAGATTGAATGAATTAATTAACAAATGACCACCCTCTTTGGCAGTCAGTTTTCCCTCTGAAAAGTATATCCAAATGGAAACTCTTAATTTTGGAGGATGAAGTTAGATGGTTGATAGGTGTATGCAGAGACAATTTATTATTGCAGTATCATGGATGTACATAGTTCTTGTATGTGGACTGAAGTGTAAGAATGACCCCAAACATAGTAAATCCTGCTCCAGACCTAGTTGTCATAGAGTTACAAGCTGTTCATGTACATTGGAGACAAATGCTACTGACTCACCAACAACAGAGCTGTGAGCTAATTGCTGCTCATGGTCTATGTCATCTATTACACACTCTACTCATCTCTAAACATTTAGGACCAGTTTTGGTATGTGATTTCTAAAGCTCCTTGCTGATAGCAAGAGTAGACTGTGGTCATGGAGTAAAAGGGATTCTCATTAACCACTGTACTACAATCCTAGTGGTAACCTCAGATGTCTCACTCCAGGTATATGCCTTTACATGGGCAATTGCAGGCCCAATCATTTGAGTCATAGTAATATCCATCATAGATTGCCAAGGAATTGATAGATCTTAAATAATTTACAAAGTTTATAATGACAGCCAAATAACTAGTTTATTTCATACCACGATCCACTTCATTGGTCCACCCCACAGAAACTCAGTCCGTATAGCTTATTATTGTTGCTAATAATGCATATATTGAATGATAAAGAATTTTTAGGCTCTTGATATAGTTATTTTGCTGTCACCTCATTCTTTTTTCATAGAAGAGATAATTTATTAGAGCAGAAGTGACCCTAGCAAGGTTATTATGAGCTCATGCCCTCCAAAGTCTGCTGAGAACTAGAAAATACTACTGATCACAGTTTAACAGAGAGAAAGGCATAGCCACAGAATGTACTACCTAACCCCCTCCCCCAAAAAAAGAATTATCTAAATTAGGCCTTGCAAACAAAGAAGCTTGGGAGAGTTGGAAGATAATATGAGAAAAAAAATAGGACTATGCCTTTTTTTGTGTGTTACATTTTCCCCAGCCTCAGTTTTGATTCAGTGGTATACTGCTTGCCTTCTAAACCTGGGTTTAATTCTAGGCCAATGCATCACAAGCACAGTCACCACTCATCTGTCAGTGGAGGCTTCCATGTTGCTACTATGATGCTGAACTTGTTTCAGTGGAGCTTGCAGACTAAGACAGTCTAGGAAGAAATACTTGGTGATCTATTTCTGAAAATCAGTCAATAAAAACCCTATGAATCACAAATATCCAATCCTGTTGTGCATGGCATCCCCATAAGTCAGGGCCGACTTGATAAGAAGAAGCTAATAACAGCAACTCTACGACCTGGTTCCTGAGGAAAGGTTACGACTAGTTCCCAATTTATCCAAGGTAGGGGGACCATCTGGCAATAGAAGAGCAGAACAGATAATTTTCTTAGATTTAAGCATTATGAAATACTTGGCCCCATAAACAATTTTATTTTAAAACAATCCTTACCCAAGTTCTTATAAGGGGGAGAGCCCACAATTAAATTAAGATCTGTCGGACTCCAACTCTTTCAAAAGAGTCAACATATTCAAGAGTTTCTTCTGGATCATTAGTCCATCAACTTTTCTTTGATATTATCTCTAGAAGTCCTTACTCAAAATCTCCTCTGGTCCCTATCTCATTCATTTTCTTTTGCAAAGATCAAGGCCCATTTTGTCTCTGGACCTTCTCTTACACATCTTGCCTTGAAATTTAATTCCATCCATCAATATCTAGCTCAAGTACTCCCTCATCCATGAATTCTCTGCTTGGTCATGAAGAGTGTTGAAGAAGGAGTGGTTTCTGAGTGGAGATGGGGCCTAGGTGAATGATGGACATAGACATTATGTATTCATCCTTAAGACCTCCCATGAGTAGCATATACTAGAGAATTAATGAACACCCAGAAAATATTGATGGAGTGATGGGACAAGAGAGTTGACTTATTTTCCATTTGTTTTATATCTGTTAACTCATTGTTTCTTGATTCTAAATACAAACTAATCTTTGCACCTTCAGTTGATTTACTAATAGGCAAAAATTAGCATTGGTATGTGGGTACGTCATAAACATTAAAACAAAACTAACTCTACAAAAATTCCATCAGGATCATTAGTAGATCAGGTGTGACTTCTTGAATTTCATCTGTCAGATGCAGGATGCAATAACTGAACAATGAACTTTTCCTCAGTCTCCTTGTTAGGAAAGAGTAATAAATCACAAATGACTGCACTCTGACACACTAACTGAGCCATAATTGTTTTCTTTGTGGGTGTACAATATAACTGGTGTGTACCATGCTTATGGTCAAAGTAAACAAAGACTTGAATTTGAGTAGGTATCTATCCAAAGAGATCCTCAGTGGTCTGCAGAGCACCCATCAGAAATCAAAATACAAAACTAACCTCTTGATGGGCAGTAGAGATCTATCTCCCAAATTTGTTGATCAGCACAAACAGACTCATCTGTAAGCAAGCAATGAAGCAAACACCCGCACAGTCTTGCAGCCCATTGTAATGATAAAAGCCCTGAAATATCAAAGAGCTGTTGAAGTCACCACCACTTTTTTCCTATGACTCTTGACCTTTGCAACACAGCTAGAGATCACTGCCTTTTAAACACCACTTGAGGCACTGAGCAGTGGTAGATTTCCTGGGAATTTGCACATAAATAAAACTGAAATGGAACACTTAAACAGGATGTTTTACCTCTAGTAATATCTACAATAGAAGTAAGCCAATAACTTGTACTATTGTAGAAATAGAGAGCACTGGTAGCATAGTGCCTAAGGCACTTGACTGCCAACCAG
>NW_006922186.1:1183072-1185274 GCF_000298275.1 Orycteropus afer afer | reverse complement strand
CTTCTGTAGTGATACTGCCTCAGAAACCCAAGGAGGTGTCACTATGAGCTGGATCTGACTCCATGGCAGCAAGTTTGGTTTGGTTTTGGAGTTCCTCTCATATTTTTGCAATTTATTTTCCAAATTCCCTCCACATGAAAAGGCTTCTCTTTCTACACATCTTGGCATATTGAAATCATACTTATCCTTCAAGATCAAACTTAAATGTGCCTTAGGGTAGTATGTGAGGGAGTGGTGATTGGACAAGGTAAATCACACACACACACACACACACACACAGCCTCACTGCAATTGAGTCAGTTCTGACTCATAGCGACCCCTCCTTGGGTGTCCAAGGTGGTAACACTACAGAAGTAGATTGCCCAGTCTTCTTTCAAAGGAGTGGCTGGTGGGTGATATGAATAATATTGTTCAATAATTTCCACATTCTGTGATCTCCTTTCTCTGGAATGGGTACTAATATGGATTTCTTTCAGTTGTTTGGCCAGGTAGCTGTCTTCCAAGTTTCTTGGCATAAATGAGTGAGTGCCTCCAGCATGGCATCCATTTGTTGAAATATCTCAATGGGTATTACATCAATTCCTGAAGCCTTGTTCTTTGCTAAGTCCTTCCATGCAGCTTTGACTTCTTCCTTTAATACCACTGGTTCTTGAGCATATGCCACCTCCTGAAATGGATGAACATTGACCAATTCATTTTGGTACAGTGACTCTGTGTATTCCTTCCATCTTCTTTTGATGTTTCCTGCATCATTCAATATTTCATCCATAGAATCTTTCAAGACTACAACTACAGGCCTGACGTTTTTACTCAGTTCTTTCAGCTTGAGCAACGCTGAGCGTGTTCTTCCCTTTTGGTTTTCTAACTCCAGGTCTTTGCACATTTTATTATAATAATTGAGTTTTTCTTCTCAAGCTGCTCTTTGAAATTTTCTGTTTAGCTCTTTTATCTTGTCATTTCTTCCATTTGCTTTAGCTACTCTCCATTCAAGGGCAGGTTTCAGAGTCTCGCCTGACATCCATTTTTGTCTTTTCTTCATTTCCTAGCTTTTCAAACTTTTGCTTTCTTCATGTATGATGTTCTTGATGCCATTCCACAACTCTAGCCAAAACCAGTCCATCTTAGCTCACTAATGCCTAGGATATTGATTTTTATCTTCCATTTCATTTTTGAAAACTTCCAAATTTCCTTGCTTCATACATATTACATCCGATGTTCCAATTATTAATGGATGTTTGCAGTTGTTTCTTTTCATTTTGAGTCACGCCTCAGCATCAAATGGAGGTCCTGAATGCTTTACTCCATCCACATCATTAAGGTCGACTCTACTCTGAGGAGGCAGCTCTTTCCCAGTTGTAATTTGAGTGTCTTCTGAACTGAAGGGCTCATCTTCTGGCACTATATCAGACAATGTTTCAGAGCTATTCATAAAGTTTTCCAGTAATATCAGACAGGGTTTCACTGCTATTCATAAGGTTTTCACTGGACAATTCTTTGAGAAGTGGATGGCCCCTTCCTTCTTCTGAGTCTTAGTCTGGAAGCTCCTCTGAACCTTGTCCACCATGAGTGACCTTGCTGGTATTTGAAATACCAGAACCATAGTCTCCAGCCTCACAGCAGCACAGAAGCCACCATAGTATGACAAACTGGCAGATGACGGGTAGATAAGTGAAGTTACTTGTCCAAAATCATCCAGCCAGTAAGTTGATATCATACTGTGTATTAGGTTGAATGGGCCACTTGTCTATTGGTATGTCATAGTGTGGTGGCTTGTGTGTTCTGTGATGCTGGAAGCTATGCCACTCATATTTAAAATACCAGTACCTTTATCAGACCTTCCAGACTAAGACAGAGTAGGGACAAGGAAGAGTCTGTCCACTTCTGAAAATCTTGGCCACTAAAAATCTTATGAATGAGCCCCTCAAATTGGAAGGCACTCAAAATATGACTGGGAAAGAACTGCCTCCTCAAAGTAGAGGCAAACTTAAAAATGTGGATGGAGTAAAGCTTTCCTTCATTTGCATATGTGGCATAACTCAGAATGAGAAGAAACAGCTGCAAGCATCCATTGGTAATTGCAATGTGGAATGCACAAAGCTTTTTTGGTGTGGTTGGACCCTTCATGTAGCTGTCAAAAAAGAAATGGAATGCATAAAATTGATATCCTCCAATTAGTGAGCTAAAGTAGATTGTTATTGGGCA
>NW_006922186.1:1182236-1182882 GCF_000298275.1 Orycteropus afer afer | reverse complement strand
TTCTGCAATCTGAAATTTACCAAACATGTAATAAAAAATGTATTAATAATTACTGGTGACTGGAATACGAAAGTTGGAAACAAAGAATAAGAATTGGTAGTTGGAAAACATGACCTTGGTTATAGAAATGACACAAGAGGCCACATAATAGAATTTTACAAGACCAATGATCTCTTCATTACAAAAACTTTTTTTCCTACAATGTACAGGGGTCTACACGTATGGCCTTTGCCAGATGGAATACACAGGTATCAGATGTGGAAAGAGGCAGTGGAGAACCTCAATATCATCAGTCAAAACAAGACCAGGAGGTGACTGTGGAACAGACCATCAATTGCTCATATGGAGGTTCAAGTTAAAGCTGTAGAAAATTAAAAAAAGTCCATCAGAGCCAAAATATGACATTGAATATATCCATCTGAATTTAGAGACCATCCAAAGAATAGATTTGATGCATTGAACATCATTGACAGAAGACCAGATGAGTTGTAGGATGACATCAAGAACATCATCTGTGAAGAAAGCAAAAGGTCATTAACAAGACAGGAAATGAAGAAAAGACCAACCTGAATGTCAGAAGAAACTCTGAAACTTGCTCTTGAATGGAGAGTACCTAAAGTGAATGGAAGGAATGATGAAGTAAAAG
>NW_006922186.1:1176962-1182136 GCF_000298275.1 Orycteropus afer afer | reverse complement strand
TGAATGGAAGGAATGATGAAGTAAAAGATCTGAATATAAGATTTCAAAAGGCAGCTCAAGAAGACAAAGTACAGTATTAAATGAAATGTGTGAAGACCTGGAGTTAGAAAATCAAAAAGAAAGAAAATGCTGAAAGAACTGAAGAAAAATGCTTAAACCTATTGAAGAATTCTATGTGCAAAATATTAAACAATGCCAGAAACATCAAAAGAAGATGGAAAGAACACATGGAGTCACTGTACCAAAAAGAATTAGTTGGCATTCAACCATTTCAGGAAGTAGCATATGATCAAAAACCAGTGATGTTGAAGGAAGAAGTCCAAGCTGCACTGAATGAATCAGTGAAAAACGAGGCTTCAAGAATTGATGGAATACTAATTGAGATGTTTCAACAAACAGATGCAACATTGGAAGCATTTGTGCCAAGAAGTGTGGAAGATAGGTACCTGTCCAACAGATTGGAAGAGATCCTCATTTGTTCCCATATCAAAGAAAGGTTATCCAAGATAATGCAGAAATTATAAAAAATATCTTTAATATCACGTACAAGTAACATTTTGCTAAAAATATTTCAAATACAGTTGCAGCAGTACATTGACAATGAACTATCAGAATTTCAAACCTTATTCAGAAGAGGATGTGGAAAGAGGGATGACATTGCTTGTTAGGTGGATCTTGGTGGAAAGCAAAGAGACCAAAAAGATGTTTACCTGTGTTTCATTGACTATGCAAAGGCATTCAACTTTGTGGATCATAACAAATTATGGATTATGTGGTAGTTAAGGTTATGTGTTAACTTGGCTAGGCCTGGTATTGAATGGCCAGGCAGCTGGATGTAGTTACCAACTGGATGTAGTTGTGGTGGAACCTACAGTGAGCAGCTGAATAATTGCCTTAGGGATATGGTCTGCTTCCAGTATATGAGGAGAAGCATTGAGAAAGATCTCTGAGCTTTTTTGGTGTGGTTAAACCCTTCATGTAGCTGAGTCTTTATTCAGTAGC
This sequence comes from Orycteropus afer afer, assembly GCF_000298275.1. Taxonomy (NCBI): domain Eukaryota; kingdom Metazoa; phylum Chordata; class Mammalia; order Tubulidentata; family Orycteropodidae; genus Orycteropus; species Orycteropus afer. The sequence continues at coordinate 1,181,134 of NW_006922186.1, read as the reverse complement.
CTGCCAAGATTGCTTGCTTATCTTGGGACTGTTTCTGGACTTGAGCTAGTGGCTTGCCATGTTGCTTAATAATCATGAGTCTGTGCCATTTTACTGGTATACCTTGGGTTTGTCAGGCTCAGCAGCCAGTAGCTGTCTGAGTTAAGAGAAGCCTCCAGCTTCAGTGAGTTGGGAGTAATAGCCAAAGCTGAAGGCCAAGGTTGAGGGGCTTTTACCCAGCCCCTAGAGGTGGCACTTTGAACTCAGACTTCTAGCCTCCTAAACTGAAAGAGAGTAAATTCCCTCTGTTAAAGACACCCATTTGTGGTATTTTCTGTTAGAGCAGTACTAGAGAACCAAAACAGAATTTGGTACCGAGAGAGTGGGGTGCTGTTCTGACAGATACCTAAAATGTGAAAACAGCAGTGGAGTGCGTCCTTGATCCAAGATCCCTGCACTGAGACCTCAGCAGAAAGACACCAACACAGAGAAATCAGCAGCAGAGCCAAGAGACTGACGAGACAAGAACAGGTTTACCAGCCCATGGAGCAAGAAAGCTGACTGCCTTTGGATATGAAGATTCCTGGTGGAGTGGCTTGCTTTTGCGCATTAATTGGCAGAAGCTGACAGACCAAGGGAATGGGAAGCAGAGCTGCCTTAGCCTCAAAGTGTGGGACCATGGCCTCTGGAGGTGGAACCACCACAGCCTCTTAGGTTTCATCAAAGAGGCAGACCTTCGCCAACTTGGTTCTGGAGTGTGGGACTGTCATTCATGAGGGCCAGTGGGATAGGGCCATAGTCGCTGCCCAAAAGTGAGGGGGCAGGGCTGCCATGCCCAAGAGGCAGAGGAATGGGGCCTGGCAGGCCAAGGTTGGGAGGTCTCCACTCAGATAAACTAGGGGACTGGAGCCTCACAGTGAAGGAAATGTGTATATAAGCCAAGTTTACAAGGGGTGAATCTGTGGTAGTTAAGGTTGTGTGTCAACTTGGCTGGGCCTGGTTTTGAGTGGACAGGCAACTGGATGTATTATTCCCCATGATGAGATTGGTAATCAACTCCATGGTGGAATCTACTATAAGCAGCTGAGTAGTTGTCTTAGGAATATGGTCTGCTTCCAATATATAAGGAGAAGGTCTCTGAGCTTTTTGGCATGTTAAGACCCTGCACATTGCCAAACTTTCATTCAGCAGCCTGCCATGATTGCCTGCAGATCATGGAATTGTTTCTTGACTCAAACTAGTAACCTGCTGTGTTGCTTAATAATCATGGGACTATGCCATTTTACTAGTCTACTTTGAGCCTGTCAGCTTCAGCAGCCAATAGCTGTCTGAGTTAACAGAAGCTTCCAGTTTCAGTGAGCCAGAAGCAAGAGGCAGAACTGAAGCTCAAGGCCGTGGGATTTTTACCCAGCCCCTAGAGCTGGCACTTTCATCTCGGAATTCTATCTCCTAAACTGTAAGAGAATAAATCCGTTTGTTAAAACCACCTATTTGTGGTATTTTCTGTTAGAGCAGCATGAGAGAATCAAAACAGATAACATTGTGTAGAGTAGGAATTCCAGAACATTTAATTGTGCTCATGAGAAGCCTGTAAAATGACAAAGAGGCAGTCATTCAAACAAAACAAGGGGTTACTGCATGGTTTAAAATCAAGAATTCAAGTTTGTATCCTTTCAGCATACTTATTCTATCTGTATGATGAACAAATAATCCCAGAAGCTGGGCTATATGAAGAATGTAGCATCAGGATTGGAAGAAGATTCATTAACCTGCAAAATGCAGATGACACAACCTTGCTTGCTGAAAGTGAAGAAGATTTGATGCACTTTTGAAGCAGAAGAATTGATGCATGTGAATTTTTGTATTGGTGAATTATATTGAATGTATTATGGACTGTCAAGAGAACAAAAAATCTGCCTTAGAAGAAGTACAGTTGGAATAGTCTTTAGAAGCAAGAATGGCCAGGCTTCATCTCACATACTTTGGTCATGTTATATAAATTCACATGCATCAATTCTTCTGCTTCAAAAGTGCATCAAATCTTCTTCACTTTCAGCAAGCAAGGTTGTGTCATCTGCATTTTGCAGGTTAATGACCAGTCCCTAGAGAAGGCTATCATGCTTGGTAAAGTAGAGAGTCAGTGAAAAAGGGCAAGACCTTCAATGAGATGGATTGACACAGTTGCTGCAATAATGGGCTCAAGGATGGAGCAGGACTAGACAGCGTTTCATTATGTTGTACATAGGGGCACTATGAGTCAAAACTGAGTCAATATCACCTAACAACAACACTGGTTTGAATAATGCTCTATGCCAAGTTCATGCCCATTTGGAATCCTAGGATATAATCTTATTGGGGAATAAAGTCTTTGCAGATGTAATTAGTTAAGATGATCTTATAATAGATTTGTCTGGACCCTAAATGTAATACCTGATGTTCTTATAGGAAGGCCATGTAAAGACACAGACACATAGGGAGAATACCATGTGATGGCAGAGATTGAAGTGATGCATCTGCAAACTGAGTAGGAGCATCCAAATTAACTGAGGATTCCCAACAGGACATGGGCTCTAGTTCTGAGGCTAAAACTCCATTTTGAATCCAAAGTAACCGCTGCATCAGGAATGTAGCCTGTCATTCTTGTAACTCTCCAGTGTACCTTGAGAAAATTATTTGGTAAACAGTTTCAGAGAAATATGTAATTTTGCATGCTTAAGAGTTTTTCTTGTTGCTTAGAATCCTGGTCATAAACAATTCTTAGAACAGATGCTTACTCAAAATAAACTTCAGAATTACATATGTTCTCCCTGCAGCCATGCAAGGAGGGTCTCATGACTGTTTCAAAGTCAGATGTGCCCAATGTAATGATTATCTTGTAACTTTTCTTAAAAAAGAAAAGAAACATATGTAATATCCTACCAATCAGATGTGCCTTCATCCAATTTTGTAACCATTACTTAAATGTCAACGAAGCACTAAAGTTTTACTGAAGTTCCTTGTATTTTCTTATAAAAACTCCCTGAACTATCTCATCCTTGGATCACTTAGCTTAGAATTCTGTGGACTTGTGATTTCCAAAAGCCTATCAATAAAATCTCTTTATTTTAAATGTCACCAGACTCAGCCATGTTGCTCTATGATATTTCTTGGTGTCAGGAGTGGAATTTGAAGATATATTATCTTCTAGGATACAAAGGACAGCTGCTAGAGAGACCCCCAAAGGCTCATAAACTCAGGCCCCAGTACTAGTAGAAATCATCAGGCTCACTGCTTCCATTCACCTCCTCAGAAGTCGTCCCAGGTGAGCCACGTTTTGGGTCCAAACTCCACTTTCTTTGTGTAGAGTTCTTTTACATTTATTGAAGATTACTTTCGCTTTCATTTTTGTTTGTAGTTGTTTCATCTTTAATTTATCCTAGGATTGGTGCATGATTTTGTCTAGAGAGAGGTTATTCTACTTCTTGAAGCCTCGGCAGTTATGTACTTAATTCTACTTTCAAAGAGCTGTGGGTCAGTATAAATTGTAAAATTAAGGCACGGATTGACCAGTAAAGCCCATTAAGGTGGTCATTTGTGCTCACCACCAGTGAAAAAGACTCTCTTGTGACAGGATAACGCAGTCATGAGACAGGTCAGAGCATTAGGCTGCCTACTACTCACAGGCAAACTCTTGAACAACAAAGGTAAATAGTGGTCCAAGTAAACTGCTGTCCAAATCACATGGCATTCTCCTCTAGGTTTTTATGACTCAGAGAACACTGAAATTATTATTCTACATGGCTTTTTGCCTGCAAGGCAATTGAGAACACTCCACTTTTATTCTCAGTGCACATTTGGGAGGGAATCATCAAATTTTCAAGAAAAAATTTTCAAAAAAATACATTTTTTTCAAGAAAACCTTTTCAGGAAAATACCAGGTCTGCTCCTAACCTCTTTGTGAAATTCACTGGGGGAGGTGAAGCTGCTAGTTAGCATAATTTGACCAAAAACAATTTAAACAAATTAGAAGTCACTTCAAATTACTTTCCAATAAAAGAGACTAGTATATTTTAAAATACAAGACAAAATCTCTAGCCAGGAAAATGAATCAGGTTCAAAAAGAATAAAAAGAGATTTCATAAGGTTTTCACACAAGAATCCTAGAAGACTGACTTCCTGCTAAGAATTTTATTTGACTATAAGAAATAAAAGTT
>NW_006922186.1:1172082-1176357 GCF_000298275.1 Orycteropus afer afer | reverse complement strand
AACAACAACCTCTGAATGCTCTGAATGGTATAGATTACAATATTTCCTCAAAGAACTTAACTCTGATTGGTTTAATCAATAAGCACTTCTATAAACTGAATAGTCTTAATATTCGCAGAAATTAATGAAAATATTTTGTTCTAATGATGATTTTATGCTTATGATAACCTTGAAAGCAAAATCCTTCTGAATAACTTAAGAGGCATATTATATGTTTTATTCAAGGAAAAAGTATAATTTCCAAGAACTGATAGGTTCATTTTTCTTAAAAAGTTTTAGTAATTATGAAGGAAAATAAAGGCTATGATACAAAGCAGGCAAACAGCTTGCCAAAAGAATAGTAAAAAGAAAAAAAAAAAGTTGTTTTTTGCTGTTTAAAATATCTAAGCCAGCTTAAATATATCTAAATAAATTGAGATAACCATTCTTGTCTTTGACAATTAGCCCACCTTGGCCCCAAGCTCTGAGTCCATGTTACTCCAGAGAAACATTGAGAGGACACTTTTCAACTAGGTGAAGACCTTTAAGACAAAATAAAAATAAAATACAGTCTGTCTTAGCATATTTGTCAGAAAATTGGGTGGATCCCCATCATGAGAAAATATAAATAAGTTACATAGGAATTTTAAGAAGTCACAAGATAGAAATCATGATGAGACATGCCTATAATGGCCTGGGAAAGTGTTTCCACTACCAGCCAGAAACTTAAGGTTACATGCATAGCAATGGATTGGTCAAGGTGACCAGAGATTTCCTAGACCAGTTGATAAAATCTTAAAGGGCTCAAGTTAGATGGGAGAAAATATAGAAAATGGTAAAATTTTAGAATATTTAAACAAACTTCAACTGTAATTATATTTTGTGCAGGCTAAAAATAATTTCCATGATTCTTAGGCTGTTATTGTTGCTATTGTTAGATGTCATTGAGTTGATTTCAACTCATAGCACCCCTATGCATAACAGAATGAAACACTGCTTTGTCCTGTGCCATCCTCACAATCCTTGCTATGCTTAAATCCATTGTTGCAGCCACTATGTCAATCCATCTTGTTGAAGGTCTTCCCCTCTTTCTCGGACCCTCCACTTTACCAAGCATGATATCCTTCTCCAGAGAATGGTCCCTTCTGACCACATGACCAATATAGGTAAACAAAGTCTGGCCATTCTGACTTCTAAGAAACATTCCAGCTGTAGTTCCTCCAGGATGGATTTGTTTGTTTTTCTGGCAGTCCATGATATTTTCAGTATTCTTCACCAATACAACAATTCAAAGGCATTAATTCTTCTTCAGTCTTCCTTATTCATCATCCAGCTTTCACATGCATATGGAGCAATTGAAAATACCATGGCTTGGGTTAGGCATACCTTAGTCTTCAAAGTTACATCTTTGCTCTTCAACACTTTAAACGGGTCTTTTGCAGCAGATTTTCCTAGAGCAATATAACATCTGATTTCTTGACTGTTGCTTCTATGAGTGTTGATTGTAGATCCAAGCAAAATGAAATCTTTGACAACTTCAATCTCTTCTCCAATTATCATATCTGTCTCTTACAGTCCCCTCCATAGGGGAGCTCTGGTGGAATAGTGCCTAAGGCATTTGACTACTAACCACAAGGCTGGAGGTTCAAATCCACTAGCCACTCCATGGAAGGAAGACTGGGCAATCTACTTCCATAGAGATACCACCTCAGAAACCCGAGGAGGGGTGGCTATGAGTCAGAATCGACTCGACAGCAGTGAGTTTGGTTTTGGTTTTATTTACGGTCCCCTCCAGTGTAACTGAAATGCCTTAGCTTGGCAAGTCTCTTGGGAGTACACTATTTCTTTATAATAAACAAGAGGTGGGGGTGGTTTCTTGAGTCTAACTCTTGCTACATTCACCCAATATGTAACATGAGCAGTTACTAGGCAAGAATGGACTATATCAATGTATAGCAAGTCTCTGTCCATTTTGAGAGAATCATCTCCAGCAATTCTAGCCAGGAAGGCCAACAATGCTCTTTACCATGATATAAACACAAAGGTATGCTCTTGTTCACATCCTGGTCCTGGTAAATAATCAATGGGAACTCCAGTCCTAAATGATGCATAAAAGTGAGGGAACTCAAGTAAGTCTACCATTGCAATGAATTCAATCAAGTTACTTTGTAACTGTATCAGATGTTCATATAGAGTTATGTCCTAAGTTTTGTAAATAATAATATTTATAATTTCAAGTTTAAAATGTTTGGCATAAATGCAGTCTAGCATGCATTTAATATACTAGAATGAGTAATAATTTAATAAAATATTAATATGGCAAATATCTAGATATGGTGGTAACATTAATATTTATCTAACACAAAAAGTTTTAATTCATGTAACAAGTGAGTTTCATTTTTATTGTCTGTTGTACAGGACATAGTGCTTGATTTCACTGCTTTATGTTAATAAGCAAGGTATTAAGCACTTAAGAGGATATAAAATTCAATATATACTTATCATGCAAAATGTTTCTGTTTTGCAAGAATAAGTGTGTGTCTAAATTCTCCTCCTCCAAGAAAGCAACCAAGGGCATATATCAGAACATAACATTTGTATTTTATAAGAAAATTTACATATTTCCATATAAGAAATTTGAACAACTCCTCCAGGAAATAAATTAAATGAATATTTAGATAATAAAAATTATATCAATGTATTTTATTTTCCATTTCCCTTCAAATTGACTTTCTTTTAAGAAAGTGATTTATATTGTGATGACTCACAAAACAAACTAATGTTGTTACATCAATTATGCATGTATGTTTGAATATGGGAGTTGAACAATTCCACAGAGAAATAAAATGTACATTTTAAAAATTTTGTATAACAATTGTATTTTCCTTTTCATTTCAGAACCTCACAATCATCTCTCTCTCACGTACCGCATCAGAACATGACAACTGCACTATAATCACAAGTTATGATGTGCCTGGTTGCAGAGAGAACCAAAACACATTTTCAGATTAATTATACTCTGTCTCATTTTTTCAATATCAAAAGTAGTCCAATGAATTTTGAAGATGCAGCACCAAAGGATAGAAAGTGAGTGTGCAAGTTTTAAAGTATTATTTCAAGACACAAAGCATTCATGGAGATCTGTGAAGAGCCCACTAACAAACATCATACAACAAACTAATGAAATTATTTTCAGCTGTCTTATAAGAACTATTTCTTTTTACTATCTCAGACCTGAAGAACAAAATTACATGTTCCAAATCAACGTTTTTTTTACTTAGTAATTTTCAATATAAAATTTTGTGCTAGCAAACAAATGCAAATGTAAATTGTATTTGATTAATTTTACTGTTTCATAAATTTTATTTATTTTCAATTATTCAAAATTATTTGCTACAGTAGAACCAAATTTTGAAAATAAAAATTTTATATCCAAGTAAAATGAAACAACAACAAAGTGGAGGGCAAAAATGAAAGTTCACAGAAGATAAAAAGAAAACGATTTGTGAATCCTCAAAGACAATGCCAGAATTAATTTCATTTTCAAAACATAATGATTTAGATGAGCCTTCTTCTGTTGAAAGCTCAGATTTAAAGGGTGCAAATCATTGTACTAGTACCTCTAATGCTGAGATTACTAATATCAATATGACTACAATAGAATTTTTTCCAAATTCTGCATCCATTCCTAACTCTAGTTAAAAAAAAATTAATCATGTAGAAAGTGAAACTATTTTTTAATCTGAAACTGTTACTTCTGCAGACCCCATAAACAACAGAAACAGAGATCCTGTTTGTAGAGTAAGTTTGCTTCTAATGTTATAAATTATTAGAGAGAAAGAAGGCCAAATGATTGTCAACATCACATTGGACCATTTGAAAATTTGTGTCAAAAATTTCTGGATGATAAACAAGAATATATATATTTTTTAAAATGAAAATCTCTTTGAAAGAATTTCATACACTTTAACCCTTCTTTTCATGTGAGATTCAAGTGTGTCAATGATGATGCAGTATGTGATTATGTGAAATTGATCTCTGGTATTCAATACTTCTGGACCACTTCTGTTATTTGCTTGTTCCTTTCTAATGCTTCAGTGATGATGTGATAGTTGGATCTGTGTGTCAACTTGGCTGGACCCCAGTTATGTGTGGTTTTTCCCATGATGGGATCAGATGACTGTGTTCTGAGTGGCCAGTCTGTTCAAGGGGAGTTTCCCTAGGGGTGTGGCCTGCTTCCAGGATATCCTGGGACATACTGGGAAGAGAAACATTATTCTGTGGATCAGGATTCTG
>NW_006922186.1:1148638-1158772 GCF_000298275.1 Orycteropus afer afer | reverse complement strand
CTTCCTATCCATGAGCATGGTATGTTCTTCCATTTATGTAGATCTCTTATGGTTTCTTGAAGTAGTTTTTTATAGTTTTCTTTGTACAGGTTTTTGTGTCCCTGGTAAGATTTATTCCCAAGTATTTTATTTTCTTTTGTAGCTATTGAAAATGGTATTGATCTCCTTATTGCTTCTCCAGCAATCTCTTTGCTGTTGTAGAGGAATCCAACTGATTTTTGGATGTTGATCTTATATCCTGCTATGGTGGTAAATCTCTCAATTAGTTCCAGTAGATTTTTTACAGAGTCTCTTGGGTTCAATGAACTCTTTTATATGATACACGTATAGGTAGACACTCCTGATCTTTCTCATATAGATCAGCTAAGTATTGTTTTAAGATACATATCTCCAACAGATGAAAAACCTGTTAAGCAATTTATCACATTTACTATTGTAAATACCTGTGAAGAAATTGCAAATCATGTACTTTGATATTTATGTGAAGTTTGCAAAATTGACTTTTCTATGTGCAGGGGCTAGTCCCATGTCAATACCGACAGTATGTCCTGGAATTTTAAAGGTGTGCAACAGAAAATTTTAGAATGTAATGGATATGTCATTTCCATGCTTTGTGTTATGCATTCACTTAATCTTGTAGGACTCGGCATAGTAGATTGTTGTCCAGAAGCAATTGAGTTTTTTCCTACTATTCAGTTACTCCACACATTTTCTTATGCATCTGCTCTTCAATGGGCCGTTCTTAAAACATATTTAGGCAATGATTGAATACTAAAATGGCTTTCTGATGCACTCTGTGAAGTGCATACTGTAGCAATGAGTGCAATCCTGGAATTGGACACACAGATTCTAGATGGTTTAGATAATATTGGTGAAGACCAGGCACAAAAAGGAGTTACCAAAAGAGAAGCTGAAAACATTGCCAACAAAATGCAAACACTAGCATATGTATTTATGTTGATTATGTGAAATAATACATTGCAGAATTTTCAACAGATGAGTCAAGTTCTCCAAGACTCAGAAGGAAATTTAAAGACATGCACAGATTTCTACCAGCCATTAACAGGTTATTTGTGCAATTTAAAAGAAGATTTTGAAAACATAACAGAACAAATAATGCCAACTATTGATTATCAAGCAGTTTATCATCACAGAAGCATTAGAAAGATACAAGTAAATAACAGAAGTGATCCAGAAGTATTGAATACCAGAGATCAATTTCACATAATCACATACATCATTGACACCCTTGAATCTTGAGTGAAAAGAAGGACAAATGTGTATGAAATTCTTTCAAAGATATTTTCCTTTTTTAAAAAATATATGAAGGGATCCAAGACATTAATGCAGGCTTATCCTGATAACTTAAATACAAATCTTTACAGAGAAGTAGAACTTCATTCTTACATAGGAACTAAGTTTACAGACTCAGGGAACAAAAATTTTCCTCATGTAGGCATGTATAATCCCATATAGAAGATAAAATACCATGCATCTTTCCCAATGGTAAAATTGCTTTACATATATCCCTAATTTTAATGACCACAAATTGCACAACAGAATGCTCATTTTCATCCCTAAAGAGACTCAAAAATCATCAGTGTAAGACAGTGATTCAGGAAAGGTTCAATTCATTATCCTTATTATGTATGGAAGTAGATATTGTTCAGCAGCTCAGTCATAACAAAATCATTAAGAATGTGTAAGAGCAAAGAATAGAAAGAATTAATTTTGATTATAACATGTTAGAGATGAAAGATTTATCTAAAAATAAAAGTAATTTCTGATATTTATTTTCTTATCATTAAGTTTTCCTTTATTATTTTTTTTTCATTTGTTCATTTACAAATATAGCATTTTTATGAAACAAGAATCAAAATTGAAGTATGAGACATTTAAAGGAAAATTGGTGAAATTTGATTTTCTTCGTGGGAGGGCAACAGAATTTTACATTGATTGTTGAACAACTAAGTTCACTGAGTCATTTTCTTCTTTGTAGAATATGTGGGATATTCTTTTTGTAGAAAATGTGGTAAAAAAATAGTAAAACTCTCAGTATGCTGTATCTACTAAAAATTTTATAATCCTGTTCATCTTCTTCCACAAAACTGGCATGTGCCACTTTTGCATTAAATTGCTAATATTAAAGTTGCATTTAAAATGATTTTGCATCATGGATTGCTAAAACAAACACACTGGCACATGTAAGTGTATGCAGGTGCATGTATATATATATATACATAAATGGTTCAAACTCACCAGCCACTCCTCGGAAGGGAAGCTGGGCAATCTACTTCTGTAGTGTTACTGCCTGGGAAATCTAAGGAAAGGTCGCTATGAGTCAGATCTGTCTCTACTTCAGTGTGTTTGGGTTTTTTTTGAAATAAGTATATATATAATTCACTTATTCCATTCACATGTCTGAGTGAGCAAAGGAGGCAAAACAGATTATTATTGTTAAAAAAAGAACAAAAACCTGCCACGGAGTCCATGCCGACTCATAGCTACTCCCAATGGGTTTCCGAGACAGTAAATCTTTATGGAAGTAGATTGTCCCATCTTCCTGGTGGAGTTGCTGGTGGGTTTGAACCGCCAACCTACAGGCTAAGCACTATACCACCAGAGCTCCTTATCAGTGTTTAGAACCCTCAAATGCTTTAATCTGGCCCTGAGTCCAACCCTTTCAATGCCCTGTGTACTAACCATTTTGTTCTGCAAGGGGTTGAACTAACAGATGAGAAAGTACAAATGTTTGTGCGGATGACATATGAAAGAAAATACACGTACATTCTCTTAATCAAAAGAAAGTCTGACCAAGAAAATGAGAGAGAGAGAGAGAGAGAAAGAGAGAGAGAGAGAGAGCAAGATTAAATACACTTTGTTTAATATCTGCAAAGAAACTTGAAGCTCATAATTTTTTCTCCATGTGCCTATGGCAACAGAGAACTGCTTCATGTTGGAAATCGGTATAGTATCTTCCACATTACACAACACAAGGACTGCTTCTGGATGTTAAAGAAAGTAATGTAAGACAATCTTGTACCATATTTTCACTGATAGTTACTGTCCTTCCTTCATTCAAAGTGTTTATTTTGATCTCATAATACTCTCCTTGAAGTCGTGCCTTCAGATAATACAAAGTAGCCTTGCAAATAGCTTCAAAAGAAAGGCTACCCTTGCAGAAAGTGGTGTCTGTCCATCCAGTCTTCTACAGTCCTATTCACAGTCTTCAGTAACCTGAAAGCAAAGTTGCTTGCCAGCTGGAGCCTTTAAATACTCAATAACGATGCTACAGGCACACTTACAGAATTGTTATGAAAAACGTTGCCCAAGATAAACCATTGAAAGAACTTTCAAGATTAAAAGCTGGTAAAAGACTATATTTCTGCTATTATGACATAATGGAAGGGTGAGAGGGGAAGAATGCCACTGGAAAATAAGACCTAGGTTCTGAGTCAGATTCTACCACAGAATTGCTGTGTGGATTTAGGTAAGTCACTTAATGTCTTTGGCCCTGAGCTTTCTCATCTGAAAACTGGAATGAATACTGACAGTCATTGCTGCCTCAGAGGGTGTTTATGAGGAGACAGTGATAAAAAAGGATATGCAGTAATTCAGAAGTCACAAACCAGACTGTAAGTGCAAGAGATTATAAATATAAGAAACTCCTGTTAGGTAGTAATCTCTTCATAAAATCAGGAAACCAAGAGAAGAAACTATCAATAGCTACCAATCACATATGCCTAGAGAAAGCAATAAATAAATAAATAAATACTGCTGTTGTTAGGTGCTGTTGAGTCAGTTCCAAGTCATAGTGATCCTATGTTCAACAGAAGGAAACATGCTTACTCTTGCACCATTCTCATACTAGAAGCCACTGCTTGTATCCACTGTGTCACTCCATTTTGCTGAAGGTCTTCCTCTTTTTTCTCTGACCATCTATTCTCCTAAGCATCATGTCCTTCTCCAGGGACTGGTCCCTCCCGATATCATGTTCAAAGTATGTACGGCAAAGTCTCACATCCTCACTTATGGGAGAATTTTGTCTGTACTTCTTCCAAGACATATCTGTTCATTCTTCTGGCAGTCCATATATTCTTTGCTAACACCATAACTCAAGTGCACAGATTCTTCTGTCTTCCTTATTCACTGTCAATGCTTTCACATGCATATGAGATGATTGAAAATGCCACAGTTTAGTTCAGGTGTACTTCTATGTTTTCTTAACACTTTAAAGAATCCTTTTGCAACAGGTTTGCCCAATGCAATACACTGTTTGATTTTTTGACTGCTGCTTCCATGGACGTTGATTGTGGATCCAAGTAAAATGCAAATTCAATCTTTTCTCCGTTTATCATGATACTGCTTATTGGTCCAGTTGTGACAATTTTTGTTTTCTTTTTGTTGAGGTGTAATCCATACTGAAGTTTGTATGTAGTCTTTGATGTTCATCAGTAAGTGCTTCAAGTCATCTTCACTTTCCACAAGAAAGGTTGTGTCATGTGCACATTACAGGTTTTTAATGATTTTTCCTCCAAACCTGATGCCACATTCTTCTTCATATAATCCAGCTTCTCAGATTATTTGCTCAGCATATAGATTGAATAAGGAGCTCTGGTAGCATAGTGCCTAAGGCATTTGACTGCTAACCAGAAGGCTGGTGGTTCAAACCCACCAGCCACTCCTCGGAAGGAAGGTTGGACAATCCTCCTTCCGTAGTGATACTGCCTAGGAAACCCATGGAGGGGTCACTATGAGTCAGGGCTGACTCAATGGCAAATAACAACAACAACATAGATTGAATAAGCATGGTGAAAGGATACATGCTTGATGCACAAGTTTCCTGATCTTAAGCCATGCTGTATCCCCTTGTTCTGCTTGAATGACAGTCTCCTGGTCTATGTACAGGTTTTTCATGAGCACAAATAAGTGTTCTAGAATTCCCATTCTTAACAATGTTATCCATAATTTGTTATGATCCACACAGTACAATGCCTTTGCATAGTCAATAAAACACAGTTAAACATATTTCTGGTATTCTCTGTTTTCAACCAAGATCTATCTGGCATCAGAAGTGAGATCCAAAGTTCCTTGTCCTCTTCTGAATTCTCCTTGAATTTCTGGCAGTCCCCTGTCGATGTACTGCTACAAACATTTTTGAATAATCTTCAGCAAAATTCTACTTGTGTGTTGTTGTTGTTATGTGCCATCGAGTCGGAACTGACTCACAGCGACCCCTTCTTGGGTTTCCAAGGCAGTATCACTATGGAAGTAGGTTGCCCCATCTTCCATCCGAGAAGTGGCTTATGGGTTTGAACCGCCAGCCTTCTGGTTAGCAGTCAAGTGCCTCAGGCACTATGCTACCAGAGCTCCCTTAAAAGCACACCTCCCAACTGACTGCATCAGACTCCTAGTGAGCCCTCCTTGAGTTCCCAAGGAGGGCCAAGTCAAGAAAGAGATAGCCAGGTCTACAAGGTGGCGGGGAGTGGCTGGTGGGTTTGAACTGCCAGCCTTGTGCTTGGCAAGTGACTGCCTTAGGCCTGAAGCCATCCTCTAGGGCCACTTGTGTGTTATAGTAATGATATTGTTTGACCAATTTTCTCATTCTCTTGGATCACCTTTATTAGGAATAGGTAAAAATATGGATCTCTTCCAATTAGTTAACCTGGTAGTTGTCTTCCATACAGTAGTGAGCACTTCCTATGGTGCATCTATTTGTTGGAACACCCCAATTGTTATTTTAGTTAATGCCTTCAATGCAGCTTGGACTCCCTTCCACACCATTGGTTCTTGATCATATGCTAACTCCTGAAATGGTTCATAATACAGTGACTCTGTGTATTTTTTTTACATTTTATTTTGATATTTCCTGTGTCATTTATTTATTTATTTATTTATGGCCATACAATCTTTCAATTTTGTAACTTGAAGACTGAATATTTTCTTCAGTTCTTTAGCTTGATAAATGCTGATTATGTTCTTACCTTTTCATTTTTTAACTCTAGGTCTTTGCACATTACATTACAATACTTTATTTTGTCTTCTGCAGCCACCCTTTCAGCCCCTTTACTTCATCACTTCTTGCATTTTCTTTAGGTACTCCATGTTCAGGAGCAAGTTCAGAGTCTCTTATAATAGTCATTTTGGTCTTTTCTTCAGTCATTAGAGTTCAATTTATCAAACCAATTCTTGAGATGGTCTCTAAATTCAGGCAGGACATATTCAAGGTCATACATTCACTCTCATGGACTTGTTTTAATTTTCTTCCACTTCAACTTGAATTTTCATAGGCACACTGGCCTTGTTCTAACTTTTTGTGACAGAAGATATTGAGCTTCTCCATTGTCTCTCTCAACAAGTGTAGTTGATTTGATTTCTGTGCATTCCATCCAGCAAGTTCCATGTGTATCATTGCTGTTTATGCCATTGTAAAAAGGTATTTCCAATGAAAATGTCATTGATCTTGTAAAACACTTCTTTAATTTTCCCAGTCCATTCTGACTATGGAATGTCTGGTATCATCTCAGAATTAACTATACCATGAATATACAGTTTTCCCATTAGTGAACCCACTTTTTCCTACCCTCGAATACAAAATATAATAGTTTATTGAGCATCTATTACGTGTCGAGTACTTTATGTGCATCATTTCAATTTGTTCTCACCAATTAAGAAGGGGAGTAATTTTAGATACCTCACCAATCAAAAAAATGGACACTCAGAGAAGCAATGTTAATTTGCACACATCTAAACAAAAGAGCAGAACTAATATTTGAAACTCAGGTCTATAGGATTTGAAAACATGTTCTTCCTACATGATGTTCCATGACATCTCACTTTTGGTTATTTTATTTTTAAATAACCAAAATAAATTGCTAAATACAACAAAATCAAAAGGGTAGTCTTTCATGTCCATTACTTCACATTCTAGTATATAGGGGCAAAACTTAAGGGAAACACAGGTGGGCCGCATTTTCTTGGTATTTCAAAATGTCCCATAGCTCAAAATGATAGATTTGATTTATTCAGCCAATTGACCAGTAACACAGATCAGTATGTACATGCTGATTTGCATAAAGCTTACACATTTTCTATCACAATGCCATGTCTCCTTTCTTCTCTGTCCCTGGTTAGGTCGAAGGAAGGAAAGGAAAGGAAAGAAGATTTCCCAAAATTGATCAAGCTAAAGTTAAAAAGAAGAGGACTTCTGGTAAGATGGCAGAATAGGCAGACAAGCTACACAGACCCTCTTCAAAAAAGAAAACAGAAACCAACTGACAGAGATACAGAAGATAATCCTGGAGCCCTGAGCTTTGAAATGAAGTATAAAGAAAAGGATAAGGTACCAACCAGTGGAAAAACCTGAATGAAAACAGGACCTAAAAAGAGGCTCAGTTTGCCAAGGATGGCAGGGACATATGGGAGGGTGACAATAGGAAAGGAGACAGATAATGAGTGTGTAAGTGCTGCCAACTAGCTAACAGAAGAGCACAGTACCCTGCTTATGTAGATAACATCCAAAGAAAATGAAAATCATGGGCAAGTCACTCCAAAGTACAATCACCAATTAAATATAAACACAAAAATATCACAATGCCTCGGAGACAACAGAGCATCACAGACCACACAAAGAAGCAAGATAAAGCAGGAGAAACAAGGGACCAGGATACACAAAACACATCCCTGAGGAAGAAGATTCATTGTAACTCCCTGATAAGGAATTCAAAAGAATTACATTTAGATACATTCAATGTATTGAGAGACAGATCAAGGAAAACATGGAAAAAATGGAGAAAAACACAGAGAAAACCCTAGAACAATTTTGAAAGACAATACAAGAACAAAATGGCAAAATAAATGAAAAATTAAAAATGATGCATAATCTACAGGCAGAAATCCAGAAGATTAAAACTAAATTTTCAGAAATAGATAAGATGTTGAATGGGAAAAGGAGTAGAATTGAATCAATGGAAGACAGAATTAGTGAGATTGAAGGCAAATATCTCAATACTTCTCTGGAAAAGGGATCAATCAGAAAAAACCTCAAAACAAAATGAAGAAAGCCTAAGGTTCACATGGGATACCATCAAAAGGAATAACCTACGTGTAATCAGAATACCAGAACAGGAAGAGACAAAGAAAACCACTGCAAAAATTGTCCAAGATTTGTTGGAAGAGAATTTCCCTGATATGATGAAAGATGAGAATATATCCATTCAAGAAGTCCAACAAACTCCAAACAGGATAGACCCCAAAAGAAAATCACCCAGACATATCATCATCAAACTCACTAAAAACCAAAGACAAAGAAAGAATCCTGACAACAGCATGGGAAAAATGAAAAGTTACCTACAAGGGGCAACCAATAAGACTAAGTTCGTATTTCTCAGCAGAAAGAATGCAGGCAAGAAGACAATGGGATGGTATATATAAAACCCTGGAAGAGAAAAGTTTCCAACCAAGAATTATATACTCAGCAAAACCTGTCCTTCAAATATGATGGTGAAATTAGGAAATTTCCAGAGAAGCAGAACTTAAAGGTATTTGTTAACACCAGACCAACCTTACAAGAGATGCTAAAGGGAGTCCTTTGGACAGAGAAGCAACAACAGCAAACAACAACTGACCATTAACACACATGATAACATAACCCAGAAACCAACCCAGGTATGGAAGTATCCAAAGTAAATAAGCCTACATGATTGCAAACAGGGAACCAGAGACACAAACTGACAAATGAGGACAACTACAAACCAAATAGAGGGGAAAAAAATCTGTGTCATTAGAGAACTTCTAGATGGTAGGGAAGTCAAGACAACTACAAGATAGAACAGACTGTTCTAAACTTGGAGAGAAAACTGTAAGAAATTATAATTCAGTGAATAGGAGTATACTCTAGATCAAGGATAAGTTCAGCAGAGGCTAATCTGGCACAGATACCAGTGGTACAAAACAATGCAATCCTCACAAAAACAAAAGAAGATAGACACAGAGTAATCCCTCAGAGACAGCCAGACACTGTGGGAGAGAGATCCAATGGATCTATTGACTCAGGACCATAGTACTGGGGACACCATACTCAATTGGCACAACAAAATACATAAAAGTCTTGTTCCTCATCCTACATTGGTGAGTAGCGACTGGAGTCTTAAAAGCTTTCAAGTGGCCATCTAAGATGCAGCTAATGGTCTCTTATCATTGGAAGCGAAGAAGAGTGCAAAAAACCAAGGGCATTTGAAGCAATCAGCCTTAGGACACAATGGCCTTTGAGACCAGAAGAACTAGATGGTGCCCGGCTACCAATGCCAACCACTCAGGAAAGGATCAAATCTGGAGATCCTGAAAAGAGTGGGAGGAAAAACGTGGAACAAAATCCAAAAACTCAATAATGACCAGAATTACTGGTTGGATGGAGTCTGATAAGGCTCCCAATACCATGGTCCTGGGATATATTCTGGGCCTGGAATAAAGCTCACTCCCAGGGCCTGGCTCTCACCCCAATAGTAAACAAGATGTACATGGAAACCACTGAAACAAGGGTGATGTAGCCAGATACTCTATGGAAATGCATCCCTTGGAACAATTGACCACAGGGCAGCAGAAAGGCAATATTCACATGGAGGAAATGCAAGACACACAAGAGAGCATAACTATGAGGGGCATGGGGGGATGGGTGGTTACTGGGCAAAGGGGGAGGAGACTGAGTTAGGATTGGGGATGGCAAATGGGGAGTGAAAGTAAATGTACACATAATGTAGAATGTAAAACAAACTCTTGAAATAAAAAAATTAAAAGCGACTCAAAAAGATATGTGGACACCAATGTTCATTGCAGCACTATTTATAATATGGAAATAACCTAAATGCCCATCAACAGAAAAAAAAATTAAAAAACAAAATAAAATAAATAAAAAATAAAAAAGAGGACAAGCACAAATGTTTAGCAAATACTAAATCAATAGCAATGAAGGAAGTGATAATACCATTCATAAACAAAATGAGCTCAGCAGAGAAAATTATATGGAACAAAGAAATCAGCAACACCACTAAAAAGCACATAGCAAAACGACAGCAACAAATTCATACTTGTCAATAATTACATATCTGACAAGAACTCATCTCTAAAATTTATAAA
>NW_006922186.1:1146047-1148013 GCF_000298275.1 Orycteropus afer afer | reverse complement strand
ATTATTGTAAAAAGTCAAGGAAAGGTTTATATATGGAAGGAAACTTTCTTTGTTGGTTACCAGGGGTGGGAGGGGAGGGGAGGGAACACTGCAAATAAAAAATGCATTGACCCATGTCACTTTAGTTTTGTGTTGTGCATAAATTATATCTCAATAAAATGTATTTTTAAAAAAAGTTTAAAAGAAAACAAAAACAAAAAATGTAGACTTTTAAGAATAGATTCTCCTTGTCTCAAAGTGGGCAAGGTGGGTAGCTTAAATGGTAAATTTCTGATACCAAAACAAAAACAACAACAACAACAAAAAAAAACTGTTCCTCAGATGTATTATCATCATAGAAGCCAAAATCACTCAGATTATTCTGTCATTCATAGCTAGCAAATCAGCTAATACAGCTAAAATATTTAACACCAGTAGAAGTACACAAGTTGTTATGGTTTAGGGATGGTAATTGTGGCTGTGAAATCAAATGTGCCCAGCTTTTACCTGCATATGGAGCAACTGAAAATACCATAGTTTGGAGTAGGCACACTAATTTTCCAAGAGAGATCTTTGCTCTTCAGCACGTTATAGAGATCTTCTGCAACAGATCTGCCGAGTGAAATATATTGTTTGATGTCTTGACTGCTGCTTCCTTTGGTGTTGACTGTGGAGCCAAGTAATATGAAATTTTTGACAACTTCAATCTTTTCTCCATTTATTGTGATGCTACTTATTGCCCCAGTTGTGAGGATTTTCGTTTTCTTTATGTTGAAATGTAATCCATACTGCAGACTGTAATCTTTAATCTTCATCAATAAGTCATTCTCACTTTCAGCAAGCCAAGTTGTGTCATCTGCATACCACAGGTTGTAAATGAGTCTTCCTCCAATCCTTATGGTGTGTACTTCTTCATATAGTCCAGCTTGTCGGATTATTTGCTCACCATACAGATTGAATAAATCTGGTGAAAGGATACAACCCTGATACACTCACTTCTGACTTTAAACCATACAGTATCCCCTTTGTTCTGTTCAAACACAGGCTCCTGAGCTTTGTACAGGTTCCTCATGAGCACAATTAAGTATCCTGGAATTTCCATTCTTGTCAATGTTATCCATAATTTGTTATGATCCACACAATTGAATGCTTTTGCAGAGTCAAAGAAACTCAAGCAAACATCTTCCTGGTATTTATTTCAGCCAATATCCATCTGATGTCAGCAATGATATCCCTTGATCCACATCTTCTTCTGAATCCAGCTTCCATTTCTGGAATTCCCTGTCCATATAATGCTGCAACTGTTTTTGAATTATCTTCAGCAAGATTTTATTTGCATGTGGTAATAATGATATTGTTTGATAATTTCACATTCTTTGGATAATCTATTTTTAGAATGGGTACAAATATGGATCTCTTCCAGTCAGTTGGCCATGTACCTGTCTTCCAAAGTTCTTGATATAGATGAGTAAGTGCCTCCAATAGCACAGCATTCATTTGTTGAAACATCTCAATGGGGATTCCATCAATTGCTGGAGGCTTGTTTTTCACCAATTCCTTCAGTGCAGCTTCAACTTCTTCCTTCAATACTGGTTTTTGATCACATGATATCTCCTGAAGCAGATGAACATAGACTTCTGGTACAGTGATTCTTTGTATTCCTTCCCTCTTCTTTTGATGCTTCCAGTATCATTCAATATTTTGCCCAATAATTTGCCCATAAAATCTTTCAATATCGTAACTCTAGCTTTGAGTTCTTTCTTTAGTTCTTTTAGCTTGAGAAATGCGTACTGTGTTCTTCCCTTTCCATTTTCTAACTCCAGGTCTTTGCACATTTCATTGTAATAATTGACTGTCTTCTCGAGCTGCTCTTTGAAATCTTTGGTTCAGCTCCTTTATCTTGTCATTTCTTACATTTGCTTTAGCTAACCTCCATTCAAAAGTGAGTTTCAGAGTCTCTTCTGATATCCATTTTGGTCTTTTCTTC
>NW_006922186.1:1140146-1145677 GCF_000298275.1 Orycteropus afer afer | reverse complement strand
TGTTGTTGAAAAAAAAGGTATTTGCAATGAATACGTCATTGGTCTTGCAAAATTCTACCATACGAGTTCCAGCATTATTCCTGTCACCAAGGCCAAATTTTCCAACTACTGGTGATTCCTTTGTTTCCAACTTTTGCATTCCAATCACCAATAATAATGAGCACATCTTGAATGCATATTTGGTCAGTTTCAGACAGCAGTAGTTGGTAAAATTTTTAATTTCCTTGTCTTTGCTTTGATGGTTGGTGTGTAAATTTGAATAACAGTAGTATTAACTTTCTTCCTTGTAAGTACATAGATATTATCCTATTACTGACAGCATTGTATTTCAGGATAGACCTTGAAATATTCTCTGTGACCATGAATGTCACACCATTTCTTTTCAATTTGTCATTCCCAGCATAGTAGACCATTGGATTGATTCAAAATGACCAGAACCAGTCCATTTCAGCACACTAATGCTTAGGATATCAATCTTTACCTGTCCCATTTCATTTTTGACAACTCTCAGATTCATACTTTGTACATTCCATACTCTGATTATTAATGGATGTTTGCAGCTATTTCTACCTATTTTGAGTCGTGCCACATCAGGAAATGGAGATCATGAAAGCTTTACTCCATCCACATCATTAAGGTTGACTCTACTCTGAGGAGGCAGCTCTTTCCCAGTCATATTTTGAGTGCCTTCTGACCTGAGGGCCTCATCTTCTGGCACTATGTCGGACAATGTTTCCGGGCTATTCTTAAAACTTTCCAGTAATATATCAGACTCAGACAGTGTTTGTCTGCTATTCATAAGGTTTTCAATGGTCAATTCTTTGAGAAGTAGATGGCCCCTTCCTTCTTCTGAGTCTGTCTTAGTCTGGAATCTCCACTGAAACCTGTTCACCATGGGTGACACTGCTGGAATTTGAAACATTGGTGGCATAGCCTCCAGCCTCATAGCAACACAAAAGCCACCATAGTATGACAAACTGATGAGTGGTGGTAATATCATTAATCATCAGAGAAAATGCAAATAAAAACCACAATGAGATAGCATTCCACACAATTAAAACCAAAAAACCAAACCCACTGCCATCAAGTCTATTCTGACTCATAGAGATTGCCATTGGGTTTCCAAGGCTGTAAATCTTTACAGAAGTAGATTGCATCATCTTCTTCCCCCTGAGAAGCTGGTGGGTTTGTACTGACCTTCTGGTTAGCAACCAAATATCTTACCCATTATGCCACCTGGGATGGCCATAATAAGAATAAAAGAGAGACAATAATAAGTGTTATCAAGGATATACTGCTGGTGGGAATGTAAAATGGTGTAGTTGCATGAGAAAATAGTATGGCATTTCCTCAAAAGGTTAAACACAGAGTTACCATATAAACCAAAAATTCCACTCATGTACCCAAGATAAATGAAAACATCTGTCCACACAAATTTGTACAGGAATCTTCATAACAGCACTATTCCTAATATCCAATAAATGGAAATGACTGAAATATCCATCAGCTGATGAATGCATAAGCAAAGTGTGGCAAAATGTGGTATATCCATACAATGGTACATTATTCAGTGAAGGAAAAAGAAAAAGGAATGAAGCCCTGATCCATACTACAACATGGATCAACCTTGAAAACATTATGTGAAGTGTAAGAAAATAGATACAAATGGCCACATATTACATGATTCCATTTATAGCAAATATCCAGAAAAAGGTTATTTATAGACAAGAAAGAGATTTGTGGTTGCCAAGGGCTAAAGGGTATGGGGAAGTGAAAAGTGACGATAATGGGTACAGGTTTTCTTTATCAATATGATGAAAATGTTCTAAAATTGATTGTGTTAATGATTGCACAACTGTGAATATAATAAAAAAAAACCACTGAATTGCACAGTTTAAAAGGGTGAACTTTTTGGTATGTGAATTTTATATTAATACAGCTATATTAATAAAGCTATAAAATAAGAAGGAGCTCTGGTAGCATAGTGCCTAAGGCACTTGACTGCTAACCAGAAGGCTGGCGGTTCAAACCCACCAGCCACTCCTCGGAAGGAAGGTTGGGCAATCCTACTTCCGTAGTGATAACTGCCTCGGAAACCCAAGGAGGGGTCGCTATGAGTCGGGGCTGACTCGACAGCATACGACAACAACAACACAACAACATAAAATAAGAAGGAAGTTTGCATCATATGAAAATCTACCACCAATTTCCCCCAGAGAGAGAACAAAAATAGAAAAGACGTCTCCCTCAATGGAGGAATGAATAAACAAACTGTGGTACATACACACAATGGAATCTATGCAACAGTAAATAATAACGTAGAATCTTTGAAACACCTCACAACGTGGATGAGCTTGGAGGACATTATGCAGAGTGAGATAAGTCAATAAAGGAAGGGCAAATACTGTATTAATCCACTATTGTAAAAAGTCAAGGAAAGATTTACATATGGGAGGAAACTTTCTTGTTGGTTAGCAGGGATGGGAGGGAAGGGGAGGGAAAAAAAGATTAAAAAAATAAGGTTTCTGTAGCTGGGAGTTACAAGGCAAATTGCAGGAGAACTCTGCCATCTCCATCAGCTCCCGTTCTTTTTGTCACAATTGCCTGAGAGACCCTTTATCTCGTCTATGAGCACATCAACTTCAAACACTAAATTCTGCGGAAAAAAAAAAGTCTCCCTGCTGGTGGGTCAGTTTGCTGAAAACATGACCACTGAGACTGAGAACAAAAGATCCAAAGCCACTGGAAAATTGTATTGAGAGAAACATGGTTGCCAGACTGTCTTTCTTCCTTTCTGTGTTTTTCCTTTCAAGAAAGCTGCCCACAACATGAGGAAAATAGCAAATGTTTAAACTGTAGCTCCCAAGGCACCCACTCATTATTTTATTAATAAACATAATTCCCTGAACTTGTTCCATTTTCATTATGGCAGCTCCTCCATGGACAGGTACAGCAGAAGATGGGAATAGTGCCAATGGAGTTATGGCTGGTTTCAGTTAACAGAGAACTTATTTGTCAACTACATAATGGAATCAAATGGGGCATAATTGTTGTCACCACTCTTAGCATCAATATATCAAGTGAAAAAGAAAATTCTAGAGGAGTACCACTATAGGCCCAAACTAAATGCCTTCTCTAACTGGAGATGCCAAAATCTCCAGCTTGCTATGAAGGCTTCATGGTCTACAGCCATGTTGCTGACATGGGGGCACAATTCATTTCTCTTTCCGAAGAAAAAGAACTTTTTGATATATATTCTCAGTCTCCCTGCCTCTATGGTTTCACAACTAGGTTACAGAAAATCTTTCCTGTGTAACATACAAAAAAATCTGCAGGTTTTCTGGACATTTCAATTATGTTTCTTCGATTTTTTTTTTCACTCTGTTTCTGATAAAGCATTTTTAAATTATCTGCCTTGTTTTGCCTTTTTCATGTTAAAGTTGAACAAATCAAGCTTTAGTTGGCAATGAGCTGATATTTACCAAATGAAGTACACACCACTTGCCTATATAAATAAAAGTAAACCACATAAACTGAATCACAGCCTAGAACAAACAGACATCACAAATGTAAGGGGTAAAGTAAATGACATCTGAAGTTACTAGCTAACATCTACTAAGATGCTGGCACTCACATTTCTGAGATCCTATTATGAGTCTTTATATTTTTTGCAAACTGACTTGCAGGTATGGGAGAGAGATTGTTGCTTTTATATTGCTTCTCCCACAGCCTTCAGCCATTCTCAGTATCTCAGTATAGCACATGAGGTCTGAGTTTCTGAAGGTCCTCATTGCATTCCTAGAGATACCTGATCATAAGCATTCCATTTATTATTTTAAATAAAACCATTATTTTGTTAAAGCTATTACATTTTGATAACTCATGGAGCCTTTGGAATAGTTGCATATTATATAAATCCAAATAGATCATAAAAGAAGAGTGGAGGAGTTCTGACCACAACCAGGGCTAAGCAGCCTACTTTTGCAATAGAAAAGGGAACTCTCTGACCTCTACCATTGTCAGGGGGAAAGAAACAAATGCTTATCATTTTTCAGAAGTCAAGGATTTCTAAAGATTTCTGGACTTCTTTCAAGGTTTCTTTTCAATGGATGGATGACCCAACTTTTCCTTTTCTCTATCCCTCTCCTTTTTAAAAATGATTACAAATACTTCCTCCCTATCTCCAACCTCCACCATTGTCCAGTAGGCTACTTTATAGTAGTAATATATTGAAAATTGGCCCAATTCTAATATCTTCAGCATGCCTGCTTTTCTCCTCTACATTCACTGAGTGCTCTTGAAACTAGGTCTCAAACACATAAAGACCCTATGAGTGCAGTTGGAAGAGATTATATATACTAGCTTCATTTTTCAGAATAAAAAAAAAAATTCTCTTACCTTTTCTAATGTCACTATCAAAGTAATCCTCAAAGGGGGGAGAGGCTAAGTTATTTGGATTTATCTTTGTAGTTTCTTTAGTTCGCTTAATATTGTTTGATGCCACCAGAAAGCCAACAATTTAAGCTCAAAGTCTGAGCCCCATATTGAGGTTAAAAAATATATATATCTTCCTTTGCTTGTGTTACTATACCACTTCTTTGCTAGGAGAGTTTATTTTCTAAAAGCTTAGGAGCAACTGGGAGAAATCTAGTAAACACAATTATTCAAGCTCTCTTTAATTCAGTTCTACTGCCAAAGATCTGGGGCTAAGAAACTGGGCTTCTCCTGAAAACCCAGTCAAGAAAAGCTGAGAGGCAACAGAGTGAACTATGATGGCACCCATTTCCTTAGGATTTTGAGTTGTATGACATAAAGTTATCAGAAGGGTTAAGGAGTAAGCTTAAGCCAAAACTAAGAGCACAGAACACAAGTTCAAACAAGCCCAAGGGGTCATTGGGGCACTTGAGTATATATTTCCATTCTGACAAAGTGCATTTTCAAGAATATAATCTTATGAGAAAGTGTGCAAATGGGTGCTGCTTCTTTTATTTGAGAGGGTGGTGTAGAAGGGAAATGAAAGCCAAATCCAAATCTTAAAAACCTGGAACACTAGGTATACAAAAGAGCTGACAAGGGACAAGGTTGTAGTCACTTCTTGGCCACAAGCAGCTACCCAGAGGGAGCGAGTTGTTGGACCTGTGGGCTTGGGATCATAGTCACAGAAGACATGAATCTCAATTGACATATAACATACTACACAAAAACATTGTTCCACATCCTTCTTTGGTGAGTATCAACTGAGATCTTGAAAGCTTGCAAGCAGAAGTCTAGATGAAACCATGGGTCTCTCTTGGTCCAGAGCAAAGAACAATGAAAAAAACCAAAGACACATGGAAACAATTACTCCAAGGGACTGTACACCATGCAATCCTCAGCCTATATGACTATGAGTCCAGAAGAACTAGATGGTGCCTGGCTACCACTGTCAACTACTTGGGGGAGGATCTATGTAGGAGATCCTGGATAGAGTGGAGAACAATGTGGAACAAAACTCAAAATCATTAAAAAAGTGTGTGTGTGTGTGGGGGGGG
>NW_006922186.1:1138372-1139101 GCF_000298275.1 Orycteropus afer afer | reverse complement strand
CCTGAGCCTTGAAGGGAAGGATATAGAAGTGGACTAAACCCCAACTAGCAGAAGAATTTGCGTGAAAATACCAAAAATGGAGACAGACGGAGCTGAGGTCTGGCAGTGATCCTGAGCGATCCTGATGGTACAGACAGCTTGGAGATTCCCGAGTGGTGGTAGGACCTAAGAATTAACCTAAAAATCACCCTACTAGTCAGGAACTGCAGGGAGGACTGTGCACGGTGGCTGGGGAACAAAGGGAGAAGGTGAAGAGAAAAGTGGGATGAACTGTGGACTTTTGCCAGTTCGGAGGACGCCACCATTTTGAAGGTTTAAAAAGTGTCTTGACTATTTTGGACATTTAAAGAGACAGTGCTCTCACAGATTCCTGGCGTTTAAGAACACGTTCTGCTTCCCAGCAACCCCAAGGACACTTGGGACCTGCAAGACTGAAAAGGTAAAAACATTCCTCTTGTTAATCTTATAACCCAAACCTGCTTGGTGAAAGGAGGTGTGGCCATCCCCCACTCCCACCTACCTTCTGGGCCTACAGGAACTCCATCACATTCTGTGTGCTAAGACGGAGCCTGGGTGCCCTGCCTTGTCCTCCACCAATTTTTTTTCTCCTTTATTTATTTATTTTTTTTTCTTTTTCAATTTCTTTTTTCTGGTGATTAGTTTGCTTGTATTTGTTCGTTTTAAAACAATTAATATTATTAATACTTTTGTCCTTTTTATTATTATTCT
>NW_006922186.1:1130272-1138272 GCF_000298275.1 Orycteropus afer afer | reverse complement strand
AGAGACACACAGCAAAATATTTACAAGTGAAATGTCTGAGATTGGCTTTAAAATACAGCAGAAATGGAAAAAAAAGTAAGCAGGGGATAGATAAAACAAAAAATGCAAAGTGTTGATAACTGTGGAAGCTAAGTGATGGGTACATGGGAGTACATTATACTGTTTTATTTTTGAAAATTATCATACCAGTTTTTTAATGGGGGGAAATTCTAGTTTCTCGTGTACTATAGTTATGTTAAATTTTCTTTTTAAAATAAATTTTGTAAGTATAAAAGTAAAGTCAGTATAAAGAAAAATATTAGGTATGGAGCAACACAGGTGGTATGCATAGAACAAAATCTTGTGAAGGTGAGAAGGTGAGTTCAGGAAACATTACCCTCAATCAAAAGTCAGTACACTGCAAACTATAACACATTGCTGAAAAAAATTAAAGGAGATGTAAATAAATGGAAAGACATCCTGTGTTTGTAGATTGGGAGACTAAATATTGAAAGCATGTCAGTTCTGACCCCAAAGCAATCTATAAATGCTATGTAATCTCTAACAAAATTCCAACAGCTTTTTTTTTTCAGAAATGTAAAAACCAATCCCTAAATTCATATGGAATAGCTAGACGTCCCTACTAGTAAAAATAATCTTGAAATGGAAGAACAAATGTAGAGGACACACACTCACTGACTTCAAAATGTACTACAAAGGCACAGCAATCAAAACTGTGTGGGAAAAAAAGTCTCAAGAGGAGCATTATGAGGGGCAGGAAAGTATTATTGATAAGAATTATAGGAAAAGTTCTCCTCAAAGGGTTCCTACAAAAAAAAAAAATGCTGTTGAGTCTAATTCCGATTCTTAGGGCTTTATAGAACAGACCAGAACTTCTCCATAGGTTTTCCAAGGCTGTAAATCTTTACAGGAGCAAACTGCAACAGATTTCTCCAGTGGAGCGGCTGGTGGGTTCAAACTGTCATCTTTTCAGTTAGCAGCCAAGTGCTTCACCATTGTGCCACCAATAAATAAATAAAAACCCCAAACCAAACTCACTGCCATCCAGTCAATTGCAACTAATAGTGACCATATAGGACAGAGTGGAAGCACCCCACAAGGTTTCCAATGCTGTAAATCTTTACAGAAGCAGACTGTCTCATCTTTCTCTCCCAGAGCAGCTGATGGGTTCAAACTTGTTGACTTTTTGGTTAGCAGCTGAATGTCTTCATTGTGCCACCACCAGAGCTCCTTATTGTGTTACTATGGCTCCTCAAGGAGCTCTGGTGGTGTAGTGCCTAAAGCACTTGACTGCTAACCAGAAGGCTGGCGGTTCAAACCCACCAGCCGCTCCACTGGAGAAATCTGTTCCACTCCTTGGAAGGAAGATGGAGCAATCTACTTCCATAGTGATACTGCCTCCGAAACCCAAGGACAGTTCGCTATGAGTCAGGTCTGACTCAACGGCACACAACAACAACAACAGGGCTCCTTAAAGTGATCCAAGATGACAATAACTGACTTTAAGTGGATCTTTAGCCAGTAATCAGAACACTTGTACTCGATATGTCTCTTCTAATTGTTCTTTCCAAAGCTTTAACAATAAACTAAAATATCAGGAGTAAAACAGTTTATTTTACAAATTCAAAATTGATATTTGCTCTGACAGTAACTAGCTCTGTCAGCCTGGGAAAGTCCCCTTTGCCAATCTGGGCATTAATGTCCCCAAATATGTAGAACAAGAAGGTGTTGTTAATACTATCCATAAATAAAAAGCCAAAGGGTGGTGGGGCAGGAGGCTCAGTCCACACACAAAGTGGGCCAGCCTGTGCCTTGTGCTATGAGTGACAAAGGGAAGAGAGATGGTTTCACAGACAAGGCTTTCTCCTCTATATACATTCAGCACTCTTGAAACTAGTCCTAGACCCCATGAGGACCCTGTGAGTAGAGTGCGTGAGAAGAGATCATATGTGCTGTCCACATTTTTTTAGGTTAAAAAATTCTTAAATATCAAGAAAATGTGACAGATCCAAAAGGTCCCTTAAGAGGGCCTTTCAAACATCAGTCAGTGCAGCCTCCCTATGTCATAACTCAGAAAAATCAATCCATTTGTGCCAAATCTGTTGTCCCAAGATGCAGAAACATTACGGGGCTATTCATAACAAAGAGGACAGTTGGCTCAGACTTCAGAAGAGCAAGATAAATAAATACAGATGCAGGGAAGAACTAGTTCCTCCATCTTACTTTCTAACTCCAAGTCAAAGTACCCAAGGTTAAATACTTCACAAACACTTTCTGAAGAGTGCAGAATTTTAGTTTTCTGCTTTTCCTTGCATTTGGTAAAGGCATACATCAGAGATATACAAGTTCAGTTCCAGACCACCACAGTAAAGAGAATATCTCAATAAAGCGAGTCATGTGAATGTTTGCTTTCCTGGTGCATATAAAAGTTCTGTTTACACTATACTGCAGTCTATTAAGTGTGCAATAGCATTATGAAAAAGTTTGCAATGTTGTGAGAATTACCAAAATGTGACAAAGACATACCAAGTGAGCACATGCTGTTGGGAAAATGACACCAATAGACTTGTTCGATGCAGGGTTGCACAAAATTTCAGTTTATAAAAAATGCAGTATCTGTGAAGTACAATAAAGCAAAACACACACACACACACAAAGGTATGCCTCTATTGCTAACTGCCCTTTCGAAGTGTAGATATTTCATTAGAATGACCTTCTAGTCTCTGCTTTGTAGAATGACTAATCCTAGAGAGGCAAGAGAGATTAGTCAGCAGATTTCCATATAATCAGAAAACAAATATTTATAAGGAGCTAGGCTCAAATCCTTGCTCTATTACATTCTACCATTAGTAGGTCCCTAGCCCAGTTAATTTATGTCTCTGAGCTTCTCTTTTCTCTTATGTAAAATGGGGCTGAAAATTCCTAACCACCTCACCAGGCTATTGTGAGAAGAAAAACGTCAGAGCACTCTACACATACATAATAGTTTTTCAACAAAATGACTCTGGTTGTAGGTGGACAGAAAGAACACCCTTTGATCAAGCTGGGCTGGTCCTGGAAAGCATAAAAGATTATTAGAATGCTGATTGGGTATTTAACCATTTTTTTTCTTTCCATGATTTATTGAACTGGCAAACACACGGCAGAGTTTCTTACCTAAAAAGTGATGTATTTATTCATGTATCTGACAAACTGGTTGGATTACTTTTATTCTTCAAGGCTTACTTTGCAGTATAATGATCTGTTTACAACTCTAAATCCAGCTTTCATCACACGAGTAAAATGGGGGAAAAAATTTTTTTTGAACTGATGTTTTATAGAAAAATCACAATAAACTACAAGAAGATATTCTTTTTCTTTTCTTATACTGGAATTTTAAAATATAATAGTCTATCAATAAATGGGCCAACAGCTGAGCCCTCTACTCTTTTAGGGAATATAAAAAGTATCTTTGTAATAGTGCCTAAGGCATGTGACTGCTAACCAGAAGGCTGGCGGTTCAAACCCACCAGCCACTCAGCGAAAGGAAGGTTGGGCAATCTACTTCCATAGTGATACTGCCTTGGAAACCCAAGGAGGGGTCGCTATCAGTCAGATCTGACTTGATGGCACAAACAACAACAACAACAACAAAATTTGCTGTAATGAGATTTTACCTGATATTCTGATTTAGATTTCTCTTTTACAATTTTGTATTTTAAAATGAAAATAAGTAAATCACTACTAACTTGATGTCATAAAAGCTGCTATTTAAATATTTGTCCATTAACAAAATCAGACCCTTTATGCCTCGTGAGTAAAACGTATTTTTTACCATGGATCTCAGAAAGTGATGACTCCCCTTAAATGCAATACTCGCCCTCCCTCCCCATAAAATTCAGATCAGACTTGATCTATAGTTTCCCAAACAAAACTGACTTGCTGCAAAAGACAATTTTAGAACATTACCTAAGCTGAATAAATTCATCTTTATGAATATACATTACATTGTCCATATTTTTCTTATTTTTCCACTAAATAATTGAGAAATTTATCACATGCAATCATTTACTAGCTACTGAATTAGGCTTTTTTTTAAAAAAAAAAAAATTGGCTTTATTATTACCATTTTACAGATAAGGAAGTTGAGGTTATCAAAGAAAGATGGCTAGAATGTGGAGCCCACATTCAAAACTCCATCTTCTGAGTGGATTCCAGCACCACAGATTCCTCCCCAATCTAACAAAAGAGAAATGTGACTGAATTGTCTGGATTATAAAATATGATAGATTTTCCCTCTTGGTTTTCTTATTTTTATTATATTATGTTCAGTAATTCCTACTTCCGTAGTGATACTGCCTCGGAAACCGAAGGAGGGGTCGCTATGAGTCGGGGCCGACTCGACGGCAAATAACAACTAACAACAACAATTCAAACTAAGAGAGCCTGCTTTATAATAAAAACAAGCAAAATCACCCAAATACAATCAATTAACAAGTCAATTGTATATAATTAGTATGTCTACCTGTTTCACAATTTAAAAAATCTTTTCTTAGATATTTTAAATGTTCCTCCCATAATCTTATAAAGCTAAAACTCACTGCTGTGGAGTCGGATACAACTCATAGTGACCCCTCCTTGGGTTTCCGAGTTGATATCACTACGGAAGTCAATTGCCCAACCTTCCTTCCGATGAGTGGCCAATGAGTTTGAATCACCAGCTTTCTAGTTAGCAGTCAAATGCCTTAGGCACTACGCCAACAGAGCTCCTTATAATCTTATTGGAGGATTCAATTAAAATACTCATTGAACATTTGTACTCTAGATTAAACATAAAGTAGTTGACTTCTAGATATATGTTCCCTCAGCAGAGTTCCAAATTAATTTCCTACACCTAGATGACTTAAATGTAGTCTTCTATTAGTGACTACTTCCTTTTCAGGGCCTACCACAATCGAGAAGAAACTGTACTCTTTAAAATTATGCATATATATTAGACAACTGAACATAGGCTGATATCAGGAAAATCATGGCCGACCCCAGTAAGCACCATAAATACCTAGGGGAGGATGCCAAACTGGCAAAAAGGGCCTCTGACTGTATCAGTGGATCAGCTTGAGCAATAGTTGTAGTGACATTTAACAATGGCTTTAATGCTTTGCTAACAAACACATATAATCAATGGCAATCTACATTTAGAAAAGGGAAGCAGAGCCATTCGTTATGAAAATTTCCTTCTTGCCCTGGAAGAACAAAAATTGAAGAGTATAATCAATGAAAGAAAGAGAACCCAAAAGACCAGAAGTTTAAACACCAAAAGTAACCTTCCACCAGAAAGCAAAAGGAGAGCTCACCTCCTCCTTAATTCCCTTTTCCTTCCTTGGATATATGCACAAGCTCTGGACAAGGAAAGATTTGGCTATGCTAAATTTAGTGGGAAGTCCTTCATATCTTCATTATGAGTCATTTGTGATCAAAAAGCTTCTCTCCATGGCCCTCATCTCTCCATTTTATGTGACCTCCACCTCAAGCCCCTGGCTGACTCCATACAGGTGTGGAACATGTCCATTCCCCTGTCATTTGTCATTCTTCATTGTGTCTATACTCCAGGTGCTACTCCACATCCCTAAGATGTCATCTGTAGTAGCTCCTCAAAGCAAAAAGTCAAATAAAACTTGAAAAGTAACACCTTCTAACCCAGTAGTGAACATCACAAATAGTAATTAATAGTACAAATAAATGCCTTCTCCACCATCAATATGCTGATGTAAATTTTCTTGAAAAGCGTATTTCTTACCAGTCAGTAACTTTCAAATTTAACTCACTAACATAGTGAAATTAACATAAAAACGTTTACCATTTAACCACTCATTTCCCAACAATTCTCCATGCACATTCCACTTAGTAAAGATACAATGCATACAATTTTAACTGACTTTTTACATCACACATGAATAATTATGCACACTTAAGTACAAACACCCTAATTACCATGACAGCCAACAAGCCAGAAGACAAGTAGAAAAGTCAAAGATGAGACCTCTGAGGTATCTCACAAAAGAATCCAGTAGATTCTTCAGAAAGTGATGGGCTTCTTATGAGATTAATGGGTACATATGCAAGGATTGCAGAGCTGGCGCGGGACTGGGTGGTGTTTTGTTCTGCTGTGCATAGGGTCGCTAAGAGTTGGAGATGACTTGATGGCACCTAACAACAACATGCACAGATTACAATCAACTTCACAGAAACAGACAGAATCCAACACACAAACACAGGTACATGGAAGTTTCTAATCACAGAGAAGTAGAAATATACAGGATGAACACACATGTAGTCTGATACACATTCAGACACACACATATAGACAGCCAACACAATTGATTATAAACACATAGTTCTGCTTTGCAAAAGCAGAGTTGTTTGTGCTGACACACACGAACTAAAAGAAAGTAAGAGCACAGAAGACATGAAGAGGCCAATCTCAATGGATGTATACAGAAATATAGATAAATCAAAAATTTCAAGGGCCCAGAAGAGCAAGGCAGGGATACATTCCCAGAGACACATGGACTAAGTAAGCAGACATATCACAAGATATACATGCAGACACACGAAGACAGTGACACTTAGAAGCAAAGAAAGACATCCAGGAATAGACACACAAAGGGGGGCTTGCTCAAGAACACAAAGACCCAAGGAGATACAGATTCATAAACCAACAGAAAGAAACAGCTGGCCTTAGAGTGAGAGATTGTCACAAAGACAGAGACATGCACAAACCCAGAAGAAACAGAGACACAGGATAGAAGAATGGATAAAAAGAGACAGGTGGACATTGATTTTGGAAGATATTATACAAAGATATGCTCTCACTACTAAAGCATAGTGCTTTATACTGTTTCTGGGTCTCTGTGCTGCAACTGCTCAGAAAGGGATTCACGTACACAGACAGACATATTCTGGGATACAATCATATACAAACCAAACTGAGGCATATGTGTGAAAGCCCACAGCTGTTCTGGGCACAAAGGCTGAAAACAGTAGAACAACAGATATGTTGCTTACTGTTTCTAGTGGTCTGGCAGGCAGGAGAGTGTACAGTAGAAAGGCAGTCTAAGGGTGGGAGATTAAGTACTTTTCTCATGTTAATAATAATGACTTGTTCAACTACTACCTACTCAACCACATTGTAGTAGGCCTGAACCGATGAACAAAAGTTTACTGATGCAAGCTAAACTAACATGACTAAAGATAATCCTGTGGCTGTATCCTATAGGTCTCAGTCCAAACCTTAAAACACTCACTCCCCTAGCAACTGAATTCTGTAGTTTTCACCTGAAACCTCACACCTGTGTCGTGGGGAAAAAGTGGCAAACAATGTCTGGAGCATTCTGCATTCATTTCCCCTATGCCTTTAACAAAGTCCTATACAAAGCTGACCTCCAGTGGCTTGTGGACAGGCTTTGACACAGGCAGGAGGAAGGAGCAGATGACCTTTGAGGAACTCTTATCAGCACCCATAGTAGGAGAGCACTTTGGCCAATCAGAGCTGATAAAGTTTTCCGCTATGCACACTGTATAGGTGTGGGTAGGTGAAGGGAGGTGGGATAGATAAGCAAGCAAACACTTCATGTGTTAATTACAGCTGTGTTAACTGGCAGGATTCACAAATATAATTTTACTGAGGCAAAAAAAAAAAAAACCCACAAAGCCATTGCCATCAAGTCGATTCTGATTCACAGTGACCCTACAAGACAGAGTAGAACTGCCCCTACAGTGTTTCCAAGATGGTAAATAGAAGCAGATTTTCGCATGTTAATAATCAAACCACTAGTGCTCATCTTAATGAGGCCAATGGTGTGAAAAATTTTACATGTGGAATGTATACATTCTTCATCTGCCAGGCCCCTGAAAAAAAGAGGGGGCACATATTCTCACTTAACCAGAGCTAGGATCTCAGATTCCACTACCTCCAGTATATAGTAGAAAGAGTGAAAATCATGGAGGTCACAGATCATCTG
>NW_006922186.1:1125821-1128802 GCF_000298275.1 Orycteropus afer afer | reverse complement strand
CGAGTCAGCCCCGACTCATAGCGACCCCTCCTTGGGTTTCCGAGGCAGTATCACTACGGAAGTAGGATTGCCCAACCTTCCTTCCAAGGAGTGGCTAGTCCTCAGCAAACATTCTGGGCAAAGTTATGAAAGTAAGGAAATAAAATAGAGATGACCAGTTGCCTAGAAATTTCACATCACAAACTCATTTTTTTTCTGAATTAGCTGTGACTTGGATTTTCCATTTTACAGTTAACCAAGGCACTTAAGAGCCTGGATTAAGGCTCTAAACCATAGTCCCCAGCAATCTATAATCTTTTCTGGGGATTACTAAGACCATGATAGGGAAAAGTAATGTTGAAGGGAGGCAAAAGGTTTTAGCTAATAGATATAAATTTAATGGCCTCTATGAAAAATTAAGTTGATGTGGTATGGAACCCTGAAAATAGCAGTGAGGCCAAAAACCAACAAATTGAAATTCAAATTCTAAAACCACAAAATTACTCACTGTGATCCTGAACAGGTCATTAACGTCTCTGAAGTTCATTTGCTCATCTATAAAGTGGACCTAATGAGAATTGCCCTATAGCATCAGAGTAGAGATTTAACAAGAAATATAGTGACAACATCTAATACAGCACTGAGAAGGAGATGTTCAAAAAAGTGTAATATTTAATCAGAATCAGTTTACTCATGCTAGAAAAAAGCCTTGAGTGTCAGATTTTCAAAGCAAGTGGAATTTATTTATTTGGAAAAAAATTTAAGATCAGTTCTTATACAATCCTTGTCACCCCCACTCACAATCCTTTTAACCTTTCTTAATATGTGCACACAGGGTTGGAACTCACCAGGACAAATTAAGTCCCCCATAGCTCCAACTGAGCAATTCCCTAGCCCCCAACCACCACCACGCACCCAACCCTCACATACACGCATGCGTGCACACACACACACACGCACACACAGAAGCTGAAGCATTTAATTTCTGTTTCTAGAAAGATAGGATTAGATTACAATGCACTCATAAGGCTTCACTTTCATGTACTCGAAATAAAAGACATCCTCATTTATAAGGTGGGATATTACATGAGATTTTGCTACTGTCATTTCAAAAACGTCAGTCCGAAGACTTTTAGATATATGAGGCTTGAGACAATGTCTTCTTTTTCTTTTCATTTTCAGAATCCATCAGTGGATCTGGTACAAAGTTAATACTCAGGAAATGTATGATGAATAAAGGAATGAATTAGTAAATTAATGAATGAAATCATTACCTTTTAACCAGATCGATGTTGCAAGGAATTAAAATGATGCCTGACAAGGGACAGAGAAAATCCTTTACCCAAAGTTGGAAATAGTGTTCCCAAATCACGTATGTACTCATTCATTCATTTATTCAATAGCAAATCCTTGCAATAATCTGTATGTATGTGTGTTTCTGTTGGGGAATGAACCTACAATAAAAAAAAATTATGGTCCAAATAATGGTTCTGCCACTTACTGTAATGAATTACTCTGGACTGTCTCTTACTTGCCTCCAGCCTCAGTTTCCTCACGTGTGAACTTGGAGATGTCAGTCCCTGCTGTGCCTACCTCCTAGTTGGTTGTGAGAAACAAAGAAGAAAATATGCATGAAAGTATTTGGTTAACTTTCATGTGCTTTATTTTTATCTTTCTAACTTTTTATTGTGATTTGGGTGAAATTTTAAAAAACACATTTGTTTTACATTCAACAGTTCATACACACTTTGATTTGTGACACTGGTTACATTCCCCACAGTGTAACAACTCTCCTCCCATTTCCTTCCTGTGGTTACCCTTTCCCTATGTCCTTGCCAATGCATTCCTATGTCCCTACATTTCTTCCTATGCAAACAATGGTTCTCTGATCTTCTATGGTTGATTGTTCTAAAGAATGAATCTCCCTGGTGTAGGCCTTCAGCTTTTAAGCCTGTCTTTTGTTGGCTCAGAGTTAAGCCATGGCAGTGAGTTCAATTCCAGGCCTGAAGGGTGACTTGGACCACTGTCTCAGGGGTTTTACTGGTATTTATCACACCAGTAAACCTGATCCTTTTCATGATTTTGAGTTTTGTTCCACGTGTTTCTTCCACTCTGTCCAGGTTCTCCAATTTTGATCCCTTTCCAAGTGGTTGGCATTGGTAGCTGGGCACCATCTTGTTCTGGTCTCATGCTCATATACGCTGAGGTTCTCATGGTCCATCAGTGCTTTTGACTAGCTATTTCTATGCATCTTTGATTTTCTTCACACTTCTTTGCTCCAGATGAGGGGGTACCAATAGTTGCATATTAGATAGCCACTTGCAAGCTTTTAAGACCCCAGTCGCTACTCACTGAAGTAAGATGTAGAACAATATTTTTTTATACCAAACCAAAAACCAAACTCACGGCTGCTGAGTTGGATCCGACTCATAGTGACACTTCCTTGGGTTTCCAAGGCAGTATCACTTTGGAAGTAGATTGCCCTACCTTCTTTTCTAGGAGTGGCTGGTGGGTTTGAACCACCGACCTTCTGATCAGCAATCAAATGCCTTAGGCACTATGCCACCAGAGCTCCTGTTGTATACCATGTTGTACCAATTGAGCTTGATGTCCCCTGTGACCCTGGTCCCCAGCCCACAGGCCCAGAGACACACTCCCTCCAGGTGCTTAGTCATGGCTGAAAAGTTATCCTCACTTTGCCTCCTGTTAGATTTAAACTGACTTTCATGCATTTAAAACTTTCAAGGGATTGTAATAATTTAATCTCAAAAAGATCAGTGATTCCACGCCTATTTTCCAGTCCTTCACCATTTCTCAGATTAGCTGGCTCTAAGAAAGCCAGCCTGCAGGTCCTCTGAAAATCATTTAAAAAATATGCACCAAGGTGGGGACCAGGTTTGCTGGTCCGATAGAGCCTGGTGGAACCACTGAGACTATGGCCCCTAGCTGCCCTTCAGGTCTGGAACTGAACCCACACCTGTGGTTTCCAGCCAAACAAAATA
>NW_006922186.1:1122744-1125589 GCF_000298275.1 Orycteropus afer afer | reverse complement strand
TATATATATATATATACACCAAAGGGAAAGGAAGGTAGAGACTGTCTCTTGTTGGATCCAAGCAACTTCTAGCTCATCTGATTTCTTTTAGATCATGGATGTGGCTACCTGAATAAGTCACTACTTCCACTGATAAAAGACCTTAATACCAACTTTTTAAAGTACTCCAAAAACCAACCTTTTCTTCTGAGTTTGTGACAATAAGAAAGGGAGGATCCACTGTGGCTCCTCTTTTCTGAGGTGGTTTCACCAAAGTGTAGGGCTGTAAGGGAGATGGCACAGCAGAAGTAGAGTGAGAACTAGAGATGGGAAAAGCAAATGAAGGAATTAATGCTGCAGTAGGCAACCAAAGAGGAGGGCATTTTCCTAGAAAGGTAAAGTGGCTTTGGGGTCTGTGGAACAACGTTGAAAGAGGCCAGGATCAAGGAGAAGTTCTGGGTTTTGCCAATATTCTAGAGTAAGTTTTACAGGATGAAACTGGCTCTTAGAAAGCCCAATCTGTACCTACAATGACAACTTGATAACTGATAACTTCTCCACTAATAAATGCACAAATGCCATAGAGAATATGCATACATACATACACATACATATATCCACTTCCCAGCAACTGGTATGCATTATAATAACAAGTCACATAATCAGAAACTGAAAAGGAAAGGGGGAATTGAATATATCGAGCTGACGCTTCCATGCTACTCTCAGTGACCAATAAAAGAAGCATTGTGGTTCCAAACAGCAGATCTACCGGTACAAATGCTCCCTCTCTCTAACAAAGTTTGAGAAAGCTACAAAGTAGGAAGGAGCCCCAAAAAACATAGAATCAGAAGTCTTAACAGAAGCTCTCTAGAATTGTAGGGGCTAGAAGTGAGTCACCTTGTTTGTCCCCATGGAAGGAAGTCAAATTAATTTTACTTCTCAACTTACTTCCCCATAGACTGGAGTATAGTCCTTTCCTCTTGTGATCTGCCAACCTACTCTTAAATGACTCAGCAGATCTTTAAATATATCCAGGCAAGAACTACTCTGATACACAGCTTGTCATTTAAAAAAAATTATTAGGGGTGTTGAGAAGTGGTCAGGAGGGGCCTTTGTTAACATGGGGTTCTTATGCAAATCCAGTTACACTCTGCATGCTAAGAGTCTTGTTTGTTTGTTTTTTAAATTGTTTCTGCCTTTTGATAGCTGTGCAGATCACAAAGAAAGATGAGAAAGGGGATGGTTCCAGGCCATGAAAGGAGTCAAGAAAATTCCTTCTCAGTGATTCTGTGTAGAATGGGACTGATGTATGCAATGAACTAACTGGTTTAAAGGAAGCAGCCCAAACTCATTAAAGGCTCAGACTTTGCACTGGATCATTCCATTCCCTAAGAAATATCATGATCTCTGGCTGAGAAGAGAGGTCTTCTCACTCTCTCTAAGGTCAGCTCAGTCTTGCACTTTGAAACAAGCATCAACTATGAAAAGATTTCAGCAGCACTGAGAGAAGTACTGTAATTAACTTGTATTACCAAAGCAAATCATGCTCCCTGTTATCTGCAATGACCTCACGCTTACATTCCAGCCAAAGCATTTTGGAGACTTGAGAGCTCTGTGGTGGGGAGGGCCAGAAAGCAGTGGCCTGGGGAAAGGTTCCTGCACTTGAGGATGAGTCTGTCCATGCATTTTCCCAAGTTTTGCTCGTCTGCTCTAATAATAATGATAAGTACCATTTATCAAGTCTTTACTCTGGGTCAGAGTAAACTAGATGTTTTACATTCATTATGCCACTTGTCCTGAAAAAGAACTCAATGATGAAAGTGTTATATCCTCATTTTGGAAATGAGGAAACTAAAACTCAGAGTGGTAAAGTGTCCCAAGACACACAGCTAGTAAGAAAGCTAAGATTTAAACCAAAGTTTGTCAGATGCCAAAGCCTGTGCCTCAATGTCAGCACATTATACTTTAGTCCTGACCCCAGCTTCTTTCAAGAGCCCTTCAGCCTCTCTGCTGTTTATTAAAAAAAACTCTAACTATGCAAAGTGTGACCGAAATCATCCAGATAGGCATATAGGAGTCATTCATAGACTTTTAAAATGTTACATAGCAACTATAGAAATCATCTACTGTGAGTTCAAACTTCTGCCTGACAGGTCCAGCCTCTTGAATGCCTTCAGCAATGGTGAATTTACCATTTCTGTGATGCTGCCAACAGATAGAGGTCCTTGCTGTGACACAAATAGTCTGTGCTTGACTATTAAACAAAAGGTAGGCTCTTTGAACCCTCCTAGCAGCAGGTCAGAAGAAAGGCCTGGCAATCTGCTTCTGCAAAGACTGCACCCAAAAAAGCCTACGAATGGAATTGTTGGGTCATATGGTAGTTTTGGAAGCTCTGATGGTGTACTGCCTAAGGTATTTCACTGCTAACCAGACAGCTGCCGATTCAAACCCACCAGCCACTCCTTGGAAGGAAGGTTGGGCAATCTACTTCTTTAGTGATACTGTCTCGGAAACCCAAAGAGGTTTTTTTTATGGTAGTTTTATTTATTTATTTATTTATTGAGGAACCACCACACCACTTTCCACAATAACTGTACCATTTGAATTCCCACCAGTAATCATTAAGGGTTCTAATTTCTCCACATCATCACCAACATTTGCTATTTTCTGTATTTTTTTCATCCTAGTCATCCTAAAACCCCCAAACTCACTGTCATCAAGTTGATTCTGACACATACTGACCTTATAGGAGAGAATAGAATGGCCCTATGCTAAGACACTTGCCTGCTAACCAGACGGCTGGCGGTTCAAACCCACCAGCCACTCCTCGGAAGGAAGGTTGGGCAATCCTACTTCCGTAGTGATA
>NW_006922186.1:1119004-1121084 GCF_000298275.1 Orycteropus afer afer | reverse complement strand
GACATGAGACAAAGTATATGTGAACTGCTGTATGAAAAGTGAATTTACTCTGTAAATCTTCACCCAAATCCTAATTAAAAAAAATAAAAAAAAAAGTCTATCACCAACTTTATTTTTAATCTAATATTTCTACTAATAGAACTTATGATCCATCAGTTGTTTTTGGCAATCACTTTAAATACTATTGACTCAGAGCCATTCAATAAATATTTTGTGAATAACTACTATGCATCAGGTACTAAGCTACATGTTGTGAAGATCTTACAGAGATATATACAAGAGACAATCTTTGCCCAAAAAGTGAGTACGATTTAAGAGGGTGTATGGGACATGTAAAGGAGCCCCAGTGATGCAGTGGTTAATTGCAGGGCTGCTAACTGAAAGATCAGCAGTTCAAACCCAGCAAACACTCCATGGGAGAAGGATGTAGCACTCTGTCCTGTAAAGATTTACAGCCTTGAAAACTTTATGGGACAGTTCTACTTTGTCATATAGGGTCACTATGAGTTGGAACTCGACAGCAACAGGTTGGGGTTTTTTTGGGTGGAGTGGGGTGGGTATCAGACATGTACACTATTAATTACAATTTAACACTTATCATATCAAATAAATGTAGCATATCAATGTAGAAGGAAGAAAGGGATAAATCTCACA
The DNA here is from genome assembly GCF_000298275.1 of Orycteropus afer afer. Classification (NCBI taxonomy): domain Eukaryota; kingdom Metazoa; phylum Chordata; class Mammalia; order Tubulidentata; family Orycteropodidae; genus Orycteropus; species Orycteropus afer. The sequence goes on along the minus strand of NW_006922186.1, from coordinate 1,120,430 downwards.
GGTATTATGCATTGAGTCTTAACTTATGCCTAACCTTCATTATCTCATGTGACACTCTCAAAAATGTTATAATAAGAGATTTCTATCCCAGAAGCTCTGGTAGTGTAGTGCCTAAGGCATTTGATTGCTAACCAGAAGTCTGGCGGTTCAAACCCACCAGCCACTCCTCAGAAGGATGATTAGATAATCGACTTCCCTAGTGATAATGCCTTGGAAATCCAAGGAGGGGTCTCTATGAGTCGGATCCGACTTGACAGCAGTGAGGGTTTTTTTTTTTTTTATCCCTTGTTTTTGTATGAGGAAACTGAGGTAGACCCTTCAACAATATCATATCATAGACAGCACTTATGGGCTGAGGAATGAGACAATTCATCTTGGAAGAGGCTGTATTTGAGCTAAGTTTAGAAGAATGGATAATATTAAAATTGGGATAAACTCCAAGGCATAAGGAATAATAGGAAAAACAAGGAGTTCAAAAAACAAAGGCGTGAGGATGGTTTAAAGTGAAAGTGACTAGATTCATTTGACTAGAGTTTAAGATTACTATAAGAGAATTGGAGGAAATAAAACTTGAAAAATAAGTCAGATCATGAAGAGCCTTGAATATCAGGCTTCAGTAATTTGGACTTTAACCTAAAAGCAAATGGGGAGGACCTGTAATTCCAATCATGCATTAAATAACTACTCAGCAAGTTTTCCTCTGTGCTAAACACTGAAAATATAGGAATTTAGTCAGACAGGACTCCAAATTTCAAGGAGTTTATAGACTAACGGATGTTGAAAAGAGGATATGACATAATTAGAGTTATACTTGAGAACATTAATCCAGTGGCATGAAAACATTAGAAAGTAGCAGACAGGACAAGAGAGAGCAGTCATGAGGTTGCTGCACTAATGCAGGGAAGAGGTGATGAGGATCCAAACTGGAGTAGAAGGAATGACTGAGAAGGCTTTCAGAAACAACACATCCACTCACCATCCTGATTCCCAAAACTTCCAGTTCATCTGTTCCCAGGGCTTTGTGTGGTCATCTCTGATAAAAAAAAAAAAAAAACTCTAAACCTGGAAGGATAGACGTTTACCCAGAATAGAGCCCTCCCTGCTCAATTTTGCATCTGACTGGGAGGGTCCAGCAAATTTCCAAAGCAAACAACATACTACTTGAAAACATAAGCATGATTATGCTTTTTTTTTCAGCCTTTTTCATGTAGCTGGTGACTGAAATATCTCTGTATAATTTGGTCCTTTTTTTATTTAACAAGTTAATCAAGGAGGAGCTGGGAAGATGGCAGACTAGATAGAAGGACTGCACAGACCCTCTTCAACAAAGAAAAGGGAAACCAATTGACACAGACACAGAAGTTAATCTTGGACCCCTGAGCCTTGAAGAGAAGGATTCAGAAGTAGACTAAACCCCAACTAGCAG
>NW_006922186.1:1092721-1099881 GCF_000298275.1 Orycteropus afer afer | reverse complement strand
TTTCTTTTCTTATCTTGGTAGTTCTCCTATTTAATCGGGGACTTAATTGTCCAGGCTTGTAGCAGGCTTTGAGATTTTCAACCACCTCAGGATCTCTAGGCCCTTTTCAGGATTTCCTATAGCTCTGCTTTCCAATCCTTATCTTAACTTATATACTTCTTCTCATCACCACTTTCAACCTCCCCACCCTTACTTCAATCCCCAGGTCACTCACCAATGTGATAAATCACTGGGTTGAATAATATCCTCCTCAAATATTTAATGTCCACTCAGAAACTGTGAATGTCATCTTATTTGGAAATAGAATCCTTGCAGATGTAATCAAATTAAGATGAGATCATAATGGATTAGGCTGGGCCCTAAATCCAATATTATTAAATTTGTTATAAGAAGAAAGAAATTTGGATACAGAAACACAGATACACAGGGAAGAATGCCATGTGAAGTCAGAGACGAGATTAGAACGACGCATCTAGCCAAGGAATGTCAAGTATTGCCAACAACCATCAGAAACTAGACAAGGAAAGAAAGGATTACTCCCTAGAGGATTTGGAAGGAGCATAGCTCTTCCAATACTTTGATTTTGGAATTTTGGCTCCCAGAACTGTGAGAAAATAAATTGTCATTGCTTTAAGTTACCTAGTCACCAGTCTTTTGGGATGGTAGAGGTGAATGCCTGGGTAATCTGAGAAGCTACTGGTATACAACAGCAGTTAAAAGTCAGACTTCCTGGGTATGCACACACTGCTAATTCCTAGCTGTGTGCTCCTTGGGCAAGGTACTTCACCTCTCTGGGACTGTTGTTGTTGTTAGGTGCTGTTGAGTCAGCTCCAACTCACAGCAACTCTATGTACAACAGAACGAAACACTGCCCAGTCTGTGTCATTCTCATAATAGCTGCTATGCTTGACACCATTGTCATAGCCACTGTGTCAGTCCATCTCATTGAGGGTTTTCCCCTTTTTCATTGACCCTCTATTTTACCAAGCATGATATTCATCTCCAGAAACTGGTCCCTTCTGACAACATGACCAAAGTACAAGAGACAAAATCTGGCCATTCTCTCTTAGGAGCATTCTGGTTGTAGTTCTTCCAAGACAGATTTGTTTGTTCTTCTGACAGCCTGTAGTAAATTCAATATTCTTCACCAAGACCATAATTCAAATACATTGATTCTTCAGTGGTCTTCCTTATTCTTTTTCCAACATTCACATGCATATGAGACTACATGGTTTGGGTCAGGTGCACCTTAGTCTTCAAAGTGACATCTTTGCTCTTTACCACTTTAATGAGGTCTTTTGCAGATTTGCCCAGTGCAATACGTAGTTTGATTTCTTGACTGTTGCTTCCATGGATGTTGATCATGTATCCAAGTAAAATTAAATCCTTGATAACTTCAATCTTTTCTCCATTTATCATGATGTTGCTTATCGGTTCAATTGTGAGGATTCTTGTTTTCTTTATGTTGAAGTGTAATACATACTGAAGGCTGTAGTCCTCAGTCTTCATCAGTGAGTGCTTTAAGACTTCTCTTTCAGAAAGCAAGGTTGTGTCACCTACATATCTTAGGTTAATGGGTCTTCCACCAATCCTGATGCTGCACACCTCTTCATACAGTCCAGCCTCTTGGATCTTTTGCCCTGGGCCTAGTGAGAATTACATGAGTTAATTCATGTAAGGTGCTAAAACTTGGCACACAATAAACACTCAGTAAGTATATCATGGAGTGAGGGTGGTGCAAATGGTTAACACATTTGGCTACTAATGGAAGCTTGGAAGTTGAAGACCACCAGAGGTGCCTCGGAAGAAAGACTTGGTGATCTACTTCTGAAATATCAGCTATTGAAAACTCTGTGGAGCAATGTTCTATTCTGACATACATGTGGTCAACAGGAGTCAGAGTTGTTTCAATGGCAAGTACTATCACTATTGTTACTATTGTCATTATTGCTTTGTTCTAAGTAAGAAATCCCTTTTCTAATATATACTTTGCCAAGGAAACAACAGATAAGCAACTCACTCAGAATAGGATATGACTGAAAGGCATAAGCTTGCTGTATGACCTTAGCCAAGGCCCTTTCCATCTCTGAACCTAAGGCAAATCATTCATAAAATAAGCTACCCGGATATGATGGTCTCCCAGGTTCCATGAGCTATAATATCGTAGAATTTCAAACCATTTCTGTCCAGATTTCCTTTAGGTTCCATCTTTGCTCAAAGCTTATTAACCTTTATGTACTGCACTTTTCAGAGATAAATTACTTTGGCATGTCGTTCAATAAAAATATAAAAATATTATTCTAGCTGTTTGGAGAAGTTGCAAATTTGTGTGGTTTTCTGCTTTTTGATTCACTATTTAGTTTAATTATCTGATTTGATGTCTGGGATAGAAGAAGAGGTTCACTTTCTCTACCAGATGAGGTCTCAACATAGCACTGAAGAAAAGAAGCACCATATTAGAATTTAAGAGAATTAAATTTGTTCTTTAATTCTGTTGCCAGCTTGTTTCACCCTTCCCCTCTTTAGCCCTCTGTAGTATGAAAGGGAAAGGGGCACTAACAATCAAAATGATATCCAAGGTTCCTTTTAATCTTTTTAAACAGCAGGAAATAATGAATGCTGTTGAAAGTATGGAGAGACTAGAACCCTCACATACTTCCACTGAGATTGTAAAATGGTCCAACGACTGTGGAAAACAGAATGGCATTAAAAAAAAAAAAAAAAAGTTGGAAACAGCAATGCCATATGATCTAGCAATCCCACTACTATGTATATTTCCTACAGAAATAAGAGACATGATATAAATAGATACATGCAAACCCATGTTCATGGTAGCACTATTCACAGTAGCAAAAATATGGAAACAACCTAAATGTCCATCAATAGATGAATGGATAAACAAACTAGAATACATACACACAATGAAATACTACTCAATGTTAAAGAATAGTGATGAATCTACAAAATGCATAACATGGATGAAACTGGAAGATACTATGCTGACTGAAATTATTTATTCACAAAAATACAAATATTATGTGAGACCACTATTATAAAAAGTCAAGGAAAGGTTTTCACACACACACACACACACACACACAAGCATTCTTTAATGGTTACCTGGAGCAGGAGGCAAGAGAGGATAAACGACTAACTGGAGGGTAGGCACAAGTTAATTTGTGTGAAAGGGAAGGCAATATACAATAATGGGAAGGTCAGTAAAAAATGATCAAGGCAAAGAAAGACACTTGGAGGAGTACAAGAATTAAAGACAACAAAGGTAAATACTATTATATACATAATCCTGCAATAACAGTAATAACAATAATCTACAAATGGATACATCAATAGACTCAAGCTGAACAGATATGGGAAGGAGAATTGGTCTATATCCATGAATATATATGTATATATATGTATATACATATATATATATATGTATTATATACATATATATATATGTATATACTTATATATATATGTGTGTGTATACATATATATGTGTGTGTATATATAGATAGATAGATAGATAGATAGATAGGTTTGACAGAGAATACTTCTATATATGTATTTATATATGCTGCAAATATATCCATGAATATAGTAGAGCATACAGGAGTCAAAGATATGAAAAATTCTTAGCTATAACCAAAAACCCTGAGGGAATGAGCCATTGTGCCTGAAGGCTCAGGAGCATAGTCTCAGGAGACATCAAGGTCAATTGGCACAACACAGTCCACAAAGAAAATGTTCTATGTCTTACTTTGGTGAGTAGTAACTAGCATCTTAAAAGGCAGTAAATGGCCGTCTAATGTGCAACTCTTGGATTCTCCACATCCAGAGCAAGGAAGATTGAAGAAAGTCAAGGACACACTGATATAATTACTCCAAAGGACTAATGGACCTCGTGAACCTCATCCCCCATGACCAGGAGACCAGAAGAACTAGATGACACCTGGCTACCACTACCAAACACTCTGAAAGGGATCACATTAGAAGGCCCTATATAGAGTGGGAGAAAAATGTGGAACAAAACTTAAAATCATAAAAAGACCAGCCCCATTGGTTTATAGAGACTGATGGAATACCCCAGACCATGACACTTAGTCATGCTTTGGACCTTTTCAAACAAATGATAGACAGTGTATAAGGTGAACAATAGCATGAGGGATGTACTCACTCCCTAGAACAATCAATCATTTGAGATCAAAAGGGCAGTATTTGCCCAAGGACAAAGTTGAGAAGGCAGGAAGGGTTAGGAAAGAAGGAGGAATGGAAACAAGAAACACAGGGAGGAAGTGGGATGAATGATGTTACCCTGAATAGGTATATAAATTACTGAATGGAAAAATAAATTTCTCTGTAAACTTTCACCCAAATTACAATGAAATGTTAAAAACAAACAAACAAACAAAAAGAGCAGGAAAGCTAAGAGCACTGCATGAAAACTGAAAAGAAGCCATCTAATTGTTCACCAGATAACTCAAATTTCATAGTCCAAAATCAAACTCGAGTCTTACCACCCCTCTGTCTCCTCCTGCCACTTGTCCAATCTTCAGTATCTAAGTAAATGACAACTGCATTTTTCTAGTTGCTGAGACCAAAAATTTGTCCATCATCTCTCATTTTCTCATATCAAATATCCAATCTATCAGTGAATGTTGTTGCCTCTACCTTCAAAACACATCCAGAATGTAACCACTTTTCACCATCTTCACCAATACTACTCTGGTCTGAGCCACCATCATCTCTTACCTGGATCACTGCAGAAGCCTTGCCTCCCTGTTTCCCCTCTTGTATCTACAGTTTCTTCTGTAAACAGACAATAAGTAAAACAAATAAATGTATATCAGAGTGTGGTAAGTGTTATGAAAAAGAGGAATCCTGTTAAAATGTACGTCAGATTGTGTTACTTCTCTACTCAAAATCTTCCAAAGTTTCTCTATCTCAGAAGAAAAACCAAAGTCCTAATGAAGATCTACAATGCCCCTCATTAATTGTGACCTCATCTCTTATCACTTCCCCACTTACTTACTTACAGCTATACAGCCTCCTTTCTGTCCTCCATCACATCAAGCATACATCTGCTTCAAGTTTTTTGTACTATGTGCCTGGAATATTCTTACCCCAGAGATCAATATGGCTCAGTATCTCATTCCCTTCAGTTATCTCTTCAAATGTCACCTTCTCAGTAAGGCATTCCCTGACTGACAAATATAAAATCGTCCTTCCTACCATAAATCCCTATCCCCACACTCTGATTAGTTATTCTTCATGACACTTACCACCCTGTAATACGTTCCACATTTATTTGTTTTTATTTGTTTTGTCTGTATACCTTCACTAAACTGAAAGCTCCATGAAAGCAGGGATTTTTGTCCATATTATTCCTTGCTGTATCACCAGTGCCTAGTACAAAACTTGAATATAATAGTTACTCAACTAATATTGTTGAATAAATGCAGTCTGTAAAGTATCATGGCAAGGTTTGGCACACAGAGTTCCCACACAACCCAATTTATCAGTCAGGTGAGTGAAAAAGAGACCCGAAACCTTAAAAAATCTTCACCTGTGTCTACTAATGATACCAGTGAGTTTTCTTTGCTTCTCTGAATCTCAGTTTTCTTATCTATGTGGTGAGAGAGCTGTGAGATAAAAGCAGAAACATTTGATTTGGGAAAGAAAGAATGGAACTGAAGTCTCACCTCTACTACTTGAAGCTGTTTGACTTTAGGCATATTGTCTATCCTCTATGAACATAATGTTTACAATGGGAATAATGATACTGTAAAAGTATGAATAGTGTTATAATACTATGAACTCTGGCTATTTGGGCAGGGTAGAAACAAGGGCAAAATGCAATAAGGGAATTAGAAACTGCCTGTAAACTGTAAAACCAAAACCAAAATAAAGTGCTACTGAAACATATCCAATGTCACTGTTCTCTGCTCCACATTTAGCAAAAGGTATCAAAGAATCAAGGAGTGTTAACAAAAATGGTTTTCACTTCAGGACAGAGCATCCCGGATGAAATACTAAGTATCACAACAGTTTATTTACTGTGTGGTGCTATAGGGTTCTGCCTCAAGTTATCTCATGATAGGACCTTGCCTCTGTGCTGAAAACATTAAAGTGGACCAATTACTTCCTGTGAAATCCTGCTGCAGGACACTTGCAGTTCCCGTCTGCCAGATAGAGGGATTATATTTCCACCAGCAGAGAAGTTAGACTGCAAAGAACAGAGCCCATGATTAGGAGGCAGGCCATTAAAAATCTACATCTTCTAATTGAGCATAGCCCTTACAAAAATAATTGTTATGTGATCCTTATTCCCAGAATTTTATTTATTTATTTATTATCATCTCCCCTTGGAATCTCATGTATATGGAACCTCAAGGAAATACACCCTTATCAATGGAAATCTTAACAGAAGAAGAAGCATGGGAGGAAAGGACACAGGGAAGAGGTAATTATGGTGAGGAAGTGGGAGGGGAGTTGTTGCATTGTGGGAAATTGCAGTCAATGTCATGAGACAAAGTGTATGTGAGTTGCCATATGGAAAGGGAATTTGCTCTGTAAATTTTCACCCAAATCATAATAAAAATTAGAAAAAAAATTGGGTAAAAAATTATTTGGCTTACCAATAGAAGAATCATTCTTGACCTGACCACCACACTGTGCATCTTTATTAGCTCTCATGACAAATTCACACCTATTAACCATCCTTTGCCTGTAAAACCACTTCTCTAGATCCTTGCATACTCAATATTATTTCAATTTTTAATTAATTTCTTTATCATTGCATACTTGTCCAGTCAAAGATATTAAAGCATATGCTCAGCAAGTATGATGATAAAGCCAAAGAAATTGAGGAAGAAACTAGAAATTAACTAGTAGCTAACTAACTAAAAGAAACTAGTAACTAACTTGGCTTGGTTCACACTGTTGAATAAGTGGAAACAGACTTTAAACATTTCAAGATTTTATCCCTTGTGCCAGTTCTCTTTTCATTTTATTTCCAGACCTACCATGTTAGAAAGATCTGGCGAAGAACGAGGCTCCAGGAATTGATGGCATACCGATTGAGATATTTCAACAAACAGATGCCCCATTGGAGGCACTCACTCAGTTATGCCAAGAGATTTGGAAGACAGCTACCT
>NW_006922186.1:1088225-1091531 GCF_000298275.1 Orycteropus afer afer | reverse complement strand
GGGGAGGCCTTCAACGAGATGGAGTGACACAGTGGCTGCGATGATGGGCTCAAGTATAGCAGGGATTGTGGGGCTGGCGCGGGATTGGGCAGTGTTTCGTTCTGCTGTGCATGGGGTCACTATGAATCGGAAATGACTCGTCGGCACTTATATAACTGAGTACATAGCAGGTGTTTAATGAAGAGTGGTTGGTTGGTGGTTTCTTTTATCACCTCATTAGGGTCATCACTAAAGGAAACTATTAGGTCACAATAGGACCTTTTGATGACTGGTTTGAAGTTCACTTACTATTATCAGGAAACTGCAGCCATGAATGATTAGCTGTGACCCTTAGCCTAAGGTGTTAATAATGCCCAAGTTCAATCTCTCTATACCTACTGCCATCAAGTCACATCTGACTCACAGCGACCCCTCCTTGGGTTTCTGAGGGGGTATCACTATGGAAGTAGATTGCCCACCTTCATTCCGATGAGTGGCTGGTGAGTTTGAACCGCCAGTCTTCTGGTTAGCAGTCAAATGCCTTAGGCACTACACTACCAGAGCTCCTTCAATCTCTCTACAGGGGAATTTTATCTGTGTTTTCATGGCTATGGAGTTTATCCTAAAAAAGAAGCACAAGTTATATGTGGGTAAATTAACCATTTCCCTGTGCCAGAAATTTACTTTCCTTAAAAGATAGCACATGAAAACATAAAATGATTACTCCAACTGCTTATCTGAGCATAAATATAAATGCAGGTAGTGATTTCTATGGCCTTGTTTGCATTTGTTATCTCTTAATGCTAGTTTTCTGTATAGAAATTATTTTTACTCCTCTTCCTTCATGCTAAAAAAAAATGCACTCACTGCCATCAAGTTGATTCCAACTCATAGCAATCTCCATTGGGTTTCTGAGGCTGTAAATCTTTGTGGAAGTAGACAGCCCTATCTTCCTTCCAGAACAAAGACTATTCAGTGTCTAAACATTAGGCTTCTTTCCTACTCTCTAAAAAAGTTCCAAAACTAGAGATGGTCTCCTACATCCAGAAAGGGGAATAGCATTGTCTCTTCTATTTCACACCTGGGGAAAACTGAGAATAGTGTCCCTACATAGCTTTCAAATAGGATGGCACAGCATATGTTTTAACTTTCAGTGCAGCAGCAAAAACTCTCTGCCCCTTAAGTAACAGAGGTTTTAGCAAGGTTTCAAAATACGAAATCATATATATTTCTTCAATACACTAGCAATGAAAAATCCAAAAATTGAATTAAGAAAAACACAGGAGTGAATTTAATAACAGAAGTACAAAAACTATATTCTGAGAACTACAAAACACTGTCGTAAAAGTAAAGATACGTAAGTAAATGGAGTGGCATCCCATGTTAATGGATCACAAGACTTAATAATTAAAATGGCAATATCTGCAAATTGATCTATGGATTCAACTGAAACTCTATCAGAATCCCAGCTGGTTTCTATGTACAAATTGATAAGCTGATAATAAAATTCATATAGAAATCCAAGGAAACAATCTTGAAAAAGGTCAGAGGACTCACATTTCTAGATTTCAAGCTAACTACAAATTCACAATTATCAATACAGTGTGTTACTGGCATACAGGCAAGGATATAGATTAGTAGGATAAAATTTAGAGTCCAGAAATGAGTTCTCACGTTTATTATCAATTAATTTTTCACTAGGATACCAAGATTATAAAATGGAGAAACAAAGTTGAGCCCTTTCCTCATATCAGACAGAAAAATGAACTAAAAACCTACGACCTAAAAGCAAGAGCTAAGACTGTAAAACTCTTAAAAGAAACTATTGCTGTAAATCATTGTGACCTTGTTGTTGTTCTTAGGTGCCTTCTAGCTAGTTCTGATTCACAGTGATCCTATGTACAACAGAACAAAACACTGGTCATGTGCCATCCTCATAATCCTTGCTATGCTTAAGCAGATCATTACAGACACTTTGAGGGTCTTCCCCTTCTTCAGTGACCCTCTAATTTACCCGCATGATATCCTTCTCCAGAAAATCTCTTCTGACAACATGACCAAAGTAGGTGACTCAAAGTCTGGTCATTCTTACTTCCAAGGAGAATTCCAACTCAACTTATTTCAGGATAGATTTGTTCATTTTTCTGGCAGCCCATGGTCCATGGTATTTTCAGTATTCTTCACCAACACCACAATTCAAATGCATCAATTCTGTGGTCTTCCTTAATCATTGCACAGCTTTCACATGCATATGAGGCAATTGAATATACCATGGGTTGGGTCAAGTGCACCTTAGTCTTTAAAGTGACATTGTTGCTTCTTAACACGTTAAGGAGGTCTTTTGCAGCAGATTTGCCCAGTGCAATATGAGGTCTGATTTCCTGACTGCTGCCTCCACTGGTGTTGACTGTGGATACAACTAAAATGAAATCCCTGACAGCTTCAATCTTTCCTCCATTTATCATGATGTTGTTTATTGGAGCAGATGTGAGGATTTTTATTGTCTTTATGTTGAGGTGTAATCCATACTGAAGACTATAGTCTTTGATATTAATCAGTAAATGCTTTGAGTCATCTTGATTTTCAGCAAGCAAGGTTGTGTCATCTGCATACTGCAGATTGTTAATGGTTCTTCCTTGAATTCTGATGTTGCATTCTTCTTCATACAATCCAGCTTTTCAGATTTTTTGCTTAGCATACAGATTGAGTAAGTATGGTGAAAGGATACAACCCTGACACACACTCTTCCTTTAAACCATGCTGTATCTCCTCGTTCGGTTTGAACAACAGCCTCTTGGTCTATGTACAGTTTCCTTATGAGAACAATTAAGTGTTCTGGAATTCACATTCTTTGCAATGTTATCCATAATTTGTTATGATCCACAGAGTTGAATATCTATGCATAGTCAGTAAAACACATGTAGAAATCTTTCTTGTATTCTTTGCTTTCAGCTAAGATCCACACGAAATTAGCAATGATATGTGTCATTCCATGTCCTCTTCTGAATCCACATTGTATTTCTGGAGGTTCCCTGTCAATATACTGCTGCAACCATTTTTAAATATCTTCAACAAGATTTTACTTGCACATGATATTAATGATATTTTTTCTTGATAATTTCCACATTCTGTTTGATCACCTTTCTTTGGAATGGGCACAAATATCAATCTCTTCCAGTCAGCTGGCCATTGTTTTCCAAATTTCTTGGGATCAATGAATAAGGGACTCAGGTGCTGCATTTGTTTGTTTGAACATCTCAAGAGGTATCCATTCAATTTCTGGAGCTTTGTTTTTCACCAATTCCTTCAATGCAGCCTTAACTTTTC